>NW_011889317.1:88626-155184 GCF_000151845.1 Pteropus vampyrus
AACTATCCAAATATGTATTTGCTTAATGTTCATTACTATGAAACATGATACTGTAGAAGCTATATCTATTTTAAATCCTAAGAATTTACACATCACAGTTTTTTTTATATTTTAGGATTTTTTTTTCTATTGGATAGCTCATGGACAAGACAGTGATTTTTAAAAATTAAAAGATATTAGAGTTTTGGCATCTTGGAAAGAACAGATCCAGAAATTAGCTTTGTAAGACTTTTTAAAAGCTTTTTTGCTTGAGGCTGGCTGATATTAGAGAACTATATTTTAAGTTAAGGTGATCTAATTTGAAAAATATTTTTACTATCATGTGAAAAGCATTTAAGCAAACAAGAAAAGAATTCCATTTGAAATAGTACCAACTTTTAAAAAAGAAGTTACTTAATTTTCCGAAAACACTTGTTACAGACTAATTGTGTCAAATTCCTTCAGGAAAACTGTTATCATTCTTTTTTTTAAAAAAAAATAATTACTGAATTTTAAATTATCATTGCTTAGGAATTGTACTAACGTTTTATATTGTTGTGGATGACTGACAATTATGTCTATTTATTTTACACAAATAAATAACAAAGTGTGCATGTTCCAGACGATCCCTTCAGAACATACCTATTCCTAGAGATAGAGCTAATTGAAGGGGCCCAATTAAAACAAATGGTCTATTAAGAGCTTTGCAAATTGTGCACTATAGGGAACAGCTTTCTCTTTTTCTATTCGTAATTGATGAATAAATGGGGATCTTGCTAGGAACCTTGAAAGTTTGACCATCAGAGTGAGTTTACCAATTAAATTCGCTTTTTATCTACAAAGAGATCTGTATCCAGGACCAAGCGTCTAGGTGCAGAAGCTGCGCTCCTGCATTGCAGACCGCGAACCCGCCCCAACCCCCAACTTTGTTCATCTGGGTCTGAACTGCAACGAACTTATCTAACACCCACCAGGAACTCTGCGACGGCTGGGGTTGGGGAAGGGAGGCAAGGGAGGGACGGCCCAGAGAAATCCTTGGCAAGAATTTTAGCCAGGTGGGGACTTTCAGAAGTGGCCGTGTATGGGGCCCCAAAGAGACAACCCTTTCTCAGGAGCTTTCCCCACGGATTTAGGAACTTGGGAGGCTATGACCTTTGGGGGAGACTTGAGTTTTCAGAAGATGTAGAACCCCTCAAAAGACTCAGCTGCTGGAGGTCGGGGTTAGCTTAGAGTGTTATAAAAGGACCATGGTCTGGTTGTTTCTTCTGATTACTAGGAGCCTGAAGAAGAGAAAGGGCGTGTGTGTATATGTGTGTGCGTGCGCGCGCATGCGGGTGCGGGGGGTGGGGGGGGTTGGTTCGGGGGGAGAGAGAGAGAGAGAGTATGAGAGGGGGGGCGGGGAGAGAGAGAGAGAGAGAGAGAGAGAGAGAGAGAGAGACTGAGACCAACCAATGAATGCAAGAAAGAAATCCCGTAGTTACTTCTAGTTGTTTACTGAGCGAAGGCAAAATCTAAACAGCGCTTTCCACAATCAATGAAAAGATCACCTTGGGTTCCAGAGTTGAGCTCCCTAAATGAGTCTGGCATTCTGATAACTGCAGGTTAGCACCTGAGATCAACTCCTTCCCACTGCCTGAAGCTGGCAAGATAGAGAGGCATCTTATTCGTGAGCTCTGGGAAGGGAGAGGCGAGAGGGGGATTTAATTGTCTGTCTGGGTGAATCAAAATGTCCTTTTAAAGCAAAGAAATCAAGAGAGATTGGCCTTTAATTGGCAAACTCCGCTGGTGGGAGGGGAGTGGTAATTAAAATAGAGAGTGGACAAAATACAAATTGGATACCCATCTCCTGCCTCTTTCCCCCTAAACAGTACTAAGATTGCATTCTCCTCTTCTTTTGCAGTGTTTAGAAGGCTCCGCGCTTAACCTGAGTTCCGGTAACTGAGTCATTCTCAATGCCTTTTCCCTGCCTTAGTCTAATGCCTCAATTATCCAGTTTGGAGTGGGCAGTTTGATTTAACTTATAACTCCATTCACTTTCAAGAGCTGGCAATCCCCATGCCCTGGACATCGCTGTCTGTGGAGCTGGCCTTAGAATCCAGTTGTCCCCTGAAATCCCAGAATGGAAGATGCTAAGTCTGAAGAAGATGCCACGCCACTAAAAAAGAAGTCCAGGGAATTTAGTCTCCGATATGTTGAAAAGAAAAGGAGCCCTCCACGTCTAGCCTGCATCCCTGTTGTTAGGAGGGCTAGTGCTAGGTAGCATCACGACCCCAGGGCCTGGCACAAGCAGGTGTCAGCTATCCTTGGCTTGCACACTCACATGCCCATGCACAGCATAGCGGGAGCATTCTTCTGGGGTGGTACTATTCTCCCAGACTGCAGATCTACTGAGTGCTGGGACACACCTTCCCTCTGTGATGGAAGCAGACCAGCGTGCCTAGGCCAGCCTCCTATTCAGGAGCAAACCTCCAAGGCAGGTGTTTATACAAATCTGCATTTATATAATGTGAGAGGGAGGTATGCTGTGGGGGCTAGGGTCTTACTGTTCTTGAAGCTGGGGCTGGAGTGAGGACATGCTAAAGCGTTCCAGCTGTGCTGTCACCTGTGCTATCAGGCCACCAGGTGCGGGTCAGGGGGAGGTCAGAGGCAAGAGTCTCTCAAGACATTCCTGGACCTGCTTCAGAGTCCCCAGTTAGAAATAAGGCTGACAGGCCGCTTCTCAAGAAATAATTTGGCTATGTGTATTGTTTTAAGCCCACAGGTCAGGCCATTGTTTCTGCCCCTGACATTTTTCTCTTCTCTGGCATTTTCTCTTTCTAATCACAATGCAAAAATCTGTCTCCTTCCAGGACTTGCCAGTCGGTCCTGGGAGCCTCAATGGGGAAGAGTGGCCCAGGCCTGACTGAACCTCCGGCTGGCTTTGAGGGCCCATGGTCACATGGGAATCTGACTGTGTTGCTGCAAAATAGAAAATAAGAATCCAGCCTGATTCCAGACGTAATCCACCCTATTCCCTTTTAGGAGTATCCTTCGAAGGAGTATCCAGGCCTCGCTCTTCTTGATATTGTCCTGGTTCTTTCCAGCCTTCTTCTAACATTCCAGGCTTCACTCCCTACCAGCAGCAGCTCACATAGAAACCTGGGGGCTCTGGTGAAGGCAGGGTCTGAATCAGAGAGGTCTGTGCTTGGGATCATATGAAACCAAGAGAAGTTAAAAGAACATAGACTTGAAAGACTTGAATTCAGTGCTGAGCTCTGAATTTGAAGCAGGTTCTCTAATTTCTCTCTGCCCCAAGCCCATCAGCCATAAATTCTGACATCTACCTGTGGGGTGTGGAGAAGCTTAAATGAAGTCATATTCATGAGACACCCTGCATGGTGCACAGGAGCCCCCACTCTATTTCGGTTGGTTTGAATATAGTTATGACAAAAAGAGAGAGAGGAAAAGAGAGTAGAAACACTAAGATGGCGGAATGAAGGGCAGAAGTTTTGCCAAGAAAATAGACTTATTTTTCTGGGTAGAGGGTGAATTTCCTCAAGTAGGTCATCAAAATTAGAACTTCTTTCTGTGTGTGAAAGACTCAGTATAATGTAGCTCAGAATTTCAGACTAAATAGAAAATATATAGTGGAATTGGTTTCTTTTATTTTGAATTTCTTAGGTTGAGTTTTAGAACATACGGAACCAGAAAGCTTAAGCACAGGGCTGTATATTTTATATTAGAGTGTATACACAATGACTTCCTGATTTCTTTGCTAAAGATGCCTCTCGCCTCCATACAGAACTCCCCTATGACCCAGGTCCTGCCTTCGCTGACACTTCACCCTGTTCCTTCACAGAAAATGTCATATAACAATTATCTACCCTTCCCAGTTCTCCAGCCACCCACTTCATGACTTAGCTTCCCATAGCCCTCTGCCCCAAACACTTCCCAAGATGACATTTTGTACTTTCAAGAAATGCACTTTTAACATTCATGACTTCAAATTAGAACTATATGCTTTTCATTACTTGAGCAAAAACTTTCCAGCAAAATTATGTCTGTGTTGCAAAAAGAGAAGGAATAATGGATTGAGATCATATTTCTAATGAAATGGCAAGTTGAAATTGACACATATACAATCCTATTTTGATTTGCTGAGGTCATTACCAACCCTGGTCCAAAAACACTCCTGCTTATTCTTGAAACCTGTGTTTTATTCTTTTCAAACAAATGAAACAAAGGAAAAGCTAATTCGGCTATGAAAAAGTCTAGTCTTTAACCATTTTAGCAAGTAGAAGTGAAACTGCTTAAGCAAGTAGAACTAAAACACGACAAACAATTCTCATTCCAAAGTTTTAATGTGTATAATATGCCAGTATATTTTCATTACATGTATATGTTCCTTCTCAGTTAATTTGACATATTTAAGTTTTTAAAAAATATATGGCATTGCTGACATATATTTTTGACACATATTGCTGACATATATTATATGGTGTCCTGACATTGCAGGAACTATTGCTGCCTCCAATTAGCTTCAGAAGAGAGTAAACCCCAGGCACTTGCCTTAATGAGAATATGAGACCTTCAGTTTTGTATAAATGAATGAATACAACTTAACCTGTTTTGCTTCTTTCAGTATTCTCAGCTATCAGTTGTTTCTAATAGTAAAACCTGTGTGTGTGTGTGTGTGTGTGTGTGTGTGTGTTTGAGAGAGAAAGAGAGAGAGAGAGAGAATGAGAATAGTGTAATGTGTATGTCAGTGCCTTCTAATGAAACCTGGAAGGGAGGGGGAGCATGAATGACAGTGACATTTGACCGGTCTATGTCTTGGCAGTAAGCTCAGAGTTCTGAGGAACAGCCATTAATGTGAAAAATAAGCATAATGTTGTAAAGACGTACTTATAAAACAATCTTGTCCTCTCTACCTGTGCTTGAGAGGGATTTTGGTAGCAGCTGCTTCCACAAAGAATATATAAAGAATCTGGAATAAGCCCCGAGGGTGCAGGGGCTGAGGGGGAGGGGAGAATAGGAATCACCTCCAGTCTGGCAATAGGGACTACGGAGGAATGACAGCTTGTAAAATAAGCCTCCATCAGTCTCCCAGGAGACAGCCGGCCTCAACTTGGGTGTTCCCTGCTTGTTAGCCTCAATCATAATTGGTCTCTCCTCCCATCCCACGTTGTTGGTTTTCTGTGTGTGGCTTTTGGTGTGAGCGTGTTAGGTCATCAACAAATACAATGGTGGGAGTGGGTGAGGGGGGACACACATGATTGTTTTAAAGAATAAAGGAGAAAAAGGATAAGAGAGTGGGCAGGAAGGCTGTGAACAGAATAAGGGAGATGCCCCAGGATTTAGGCTTCCGAGGCAACCCCTGAAGCGCTCAGGGGTAGGGCACTCCCTAGGACCTTTGTCAAAAGAAGAAGACCTCCAGGAGCTGAGATCCTGCTGGGTGCCACTGGGGACATATATCAATTCCATGCAAATTTTGTTTGCTCATCTCTGGAGGTGATGTCCATATCCGATGCATCTCATCAAAAAGGATTTAAAAAAAAAAAATTCCCAATCATTGTGTCGTGCCCTAGAAAGGATGAGTCTGAAGCCAAAGGCCTAAAGAGCAGCGGAAACTGGAGAGGCCGGCCAGGCACACAGGCAGGTACCAGTCAGCCTCTCTCCATTAATTTTAAAAACAGTTTATCTCACTGCCTCAAGATCTTTTTATCCATCCCCTACATCTTGTCTCCTTCTCTCAGAGGAAAGCCAGTCCTGGGGGTAGAGGCTGTAAGAAACTTGTGATTTGAAGTCTGCTGTGAAACTGGAAGGGGAGGTGTCTTTAAAGTCAAGTAGCGCTGTAGATTCTGCACATTATTTTCGCACAAAAAGAGACATATAAGTTTCTGACGGCCTCAGATATTTATTTACTACAAAAAGAACATTTGGTGGGGGAAGGAAGCAGCAGAAGTGTAATTAAAACGAGTTGCAAACTTTTGGTAAGTCTTTTCTTGTGTTTTGTTTTTTTAATTTCAATCCTTGGCTGCCCTGGGTTACTGTGATGCTGGGGCAGGACTGATGCCCAGGGTGTCCCTGATCCAGCAAAGGCATTTAGGGTCCGAAATTGTGCTCTTCTTCTACAGCAGATTAGGGCTGGTGGCTCTAAGGTGTGTATAAGGAGGGGATGGGGGTGGGAGGTGAGTGTCTCATCTGTGCAGCAGGACTTGGTGGCAATAGCTGGCACCGACTGTTCTGCAATGCCAAGTCCATGGTGGATAGGGACTCAGAGAACGTTTCCTTTTCTATGGCCTCTTGAAAGCTGAAGGTTCACTATCAGAAAATGCCCCGCCGCTCTCCCTGGACAGTTCTGGTCTACACATTCCAGAAGATATTGTCTCGGCGACCCACCTCCCAGTCCCAAGCCAGGAAGACCTCCAGTCCCCTCCCCCACCCCTGCTTAGACGGATGCGCTGCCGCTGATCAAACCAGCTACCCCGAGGTACCTCCAGGTACCTCACGAGCAAACACCTCCCCGACTGCTGGATTAAGCCATACCTCTACTTCTCCCCTCCCCATCCCCGCATTAAAAGGCCTCCAAAGCACTGAGGAACGGTTTCTCTTTATAAAGCCAAAAGAAGGAGGGCGATAAAGATCAGGCATTTAAATTGACCATCTGGAAGATTATATCTCTTCAGCGAGGGGCTTTCTTTCAAAGCACTGAATTAAGGGCCACAGCTACTTTGCACCGGCTCTCAAAGGCCGGACACCTTTTCATTCGGCCTTGGAGTGGGCTGGGCTAGGTGACCTGGCGCCATCAAAGGCCCGAGGGAAGTTCGTGGGGGCGACACACGTCTAATGACAAGTAATTGACCTATTCGAGGCCGCGCATTACCAGCAGAACCGGGAAGCATTAATTATTTAAAAACGATTAGCCTGGCCGTGTGTCCTGCAGGCGTTTCATCTTGTTCAGGAAAGATAACCAGCTACGCGAGCTGGGGACCGGGCTTAGAGGGCGACGGGAGCGCTCCCTAGCCGGCCTCTGGGGCAATGGACAAAGGCGCAAAGACTTGGGCACCAGGGAAGGAGTGGAGGGGGCCCAGGGTCTCCATAGGGGCGTAGTGGAGGCGCCCACATAATTGACCTTGCCAATTATCGGATATGATTCTGCCCATTTGGGTTCCGGATCTTGGGACTCTGGCGCAGATAGGAAGAGCTTTCCAGTTGGAGTGGCGGGCAATTTCGATGGGCTGGGTACCTAGCGCGTCTCACTGCCTGGCGAAATAACAAGTAACAGAGCCGGCATAGACTTCTCATGAGGCCCAATACCCAACAGTTCAAAGGAAAACCCCAGGGGGGATGCAGATTTCAGGGGAGTACCTGGTAGACCCCCGGGGAAAGACACCTTTTCTGTACTCTGTCCTCGAAACCCGAGGGTCTCATAGTTTCAACTGGCAGCATCGGAACTAGTTTTCTGAGCCTGCTCCTTCCCCCAAAAATGAGGTCGGTTCTGCTCTAGCCTCCAAACTCACGCCCTCAGGCACCGCGGAGCGCCCCTGCAGGGCCGCGAGCGGGCAGAGTGGAGTGATAAATGGCCCTGATGCTGGTTTCTGCCTTTTCTCTCCCAGACCCGACTCTTAACCCCGATGCTCCCAAACGTGCCTGCAGCCAAGTGCACCTGTGCTTAAAGGCCACCAAACGCTTATTGTCGCCAGAACAAAAAGTTCACTCGCTTCTCGGAGAGGCACTGCCTCTCCGCTGATCTCGTGGGCCGCCTACCCCAGCCGCCGCCCGGGTCCAAGGGCTGCGGGGGAAATGCCTAGGCTGGACTCGAACCCGTGCGCACTGGGTAGGGCGTCGCCGCTCTCGGGCCTCTGCCTCTGCAACCAACTGCTACCCGCATGCCAGTTCCCGCTGACCTCCATCCCTGATTCTGAGACCAAAGGCGTCCCCCCATCCCACCTCCACACTGTCCTTGGGAAACGGACGGCCCTCGGATCGAATCCCCCAACCCGGAGGGGCTGCAGGGGCCGCCAGTGGCTTTCTGAAGCTTCGGAGCCCCACCAAGTTGTGCTCAGAGCCCAGATTTATTGCGAGTTTGTAACTCTTCGACCCCTCATCCCCTCACACTGTACATTCTTTGAAATACCCCGCAAAAAAGGATACCTTCCAAACCCCCAAGTCTTCACTGATTTAGCTTCTCGCTCCCTCCTTCGCCACTCTAACCCCCGCCCCCCGGCCTCGGAGCCCTTGGAAGGGAAGGCGCGCGGACACGGGTGGGCCGCAGACGCCGCGGAGGGGCCCCGGGCGCGGCCCCTGAACGGGCGCGCTCCCTACCTGCGGTGTTCCGCTGGCAGGCGGCGAAGCGTCCAGCGCGCGGAGGGAGGCGGCCGACTGCTCCCAGCCCAGGCATCCATCCCCGCATTTATTTGAGCTCAAACCCAGCGACTGTTGACTTTAGCACACAAAGCAAAGATTTCACTGCCCGCTAGTTTAAAAATGAATATTTTACCTAGATATCGATCAGCGTTATAAAATTCAGTTAAGTACAATGGGATCCTGGAAAAAAAAGAATTATAAAGGAGGGGGGAGGCAATATAATATCTGTGCAAATTTGCTGAAGTGTGACGTGGCATGGAAAGTTTACCCTCCTGGAATTCGGATCTAGAATTTTTTTTTTTTCGGTTGTTTACTGACTTTGTTTATTCACAGATCACGGTTGCTTAAACTGGCGCGCGGACGGCGTGGGGAAAAGGAAGAAAAAAAAATGAGAGAGAGGAAAAAAAAGAAACGCTGCACCCACAGTACTTAGGGTTGGGGAAAGCGGGCGGGGGGTGATCTGCAAGTTAGCAAGCTTGGAGCTCGGGCTGGGGGAGGGGGCGGTGGCCGGAGGGTGGGGGGTGTGTAAAAGACACAAGAAGCGCAGAAACCTCCGAAAGCGCCCACTCCCGACATCCTTTTTATGTATTCGGACAGAACTATATCTTATCGGCCCGGATCAGTGGAGGGGGGCGCGCTTAAGTAGTTTAAAACTACCCTCGCACAATAGGCATGCGATACGAAACATAGCAGGTTAGGGCAGCGCTTTCAGCCTCCATTGTCCCGCACTCGGCCCCCGGCCCTGCCTCTCGGCTTCTTCGCCACAGGAGCCTTTTATGTGGTAATGAAACACATTTCAGGCCGGGCTCACGACGTGTGTGTCCTTGCCAGGAGAGAGACAGCTCTGATAACTGGATGCGGCCTCCGGATTCCCCCATCCCCGCCCCAGTTTCTCTTCCTTGTGTTACTCGGGACAATGTAGTGAGTTAAAAAAGGATTTAGAGGTGGAGGGGGTGGCGGAGGCGAGGGCAAACACCCTCAAGCGCGTGGGAAGGCCAGGGCTTGAGGGGGCAGGGATCCCACGAGGTAGCAGAGGGCGCACGGAGAGACGGTCTCCAGGATTGGGGCTCAGCTGGAACACTCCAGGTTTGGATGGTCGAGAAAACCAAAGATTAGCCCCGATAACAGGAGCCTGGGCTTAGAAATTTAGGCAAAAATAGTGCTGGCCTCGGAGGCCTGCGGAAAGTTCTTACCCACCGCAAGCTAGCTGTGCGCAGGATGGCCCCAAGTCTGGGAGGCCCGCGACAACTCTGACTCCTGACTTCCCCTGGCCAGCTTTCAGGCCCTCAGGTGCCCGGTAGAAAGCCAAAGCCAGCCCCCTTTGCGTACCCTGGCCTGGCTGCACCTCCGGCGTTTCCACTGTGGTTGGCTGCCGATTTAGGGTGGCTAGGCCTTCTGTGGGGAGAGACAGCACGATTTTAAGAATTTATTCCGGGTTTCTTTATACGTTTGGATTTTCCTTTGAGGCTTACAAAATACCCCTCATTCCCTTGGCCCCCAATCCTGGCTTGCCAACCTAGCCAGGTTATCAGGATGCCGCTCAAGGGCGTCGGCGTTTGCTGGGGGCTGGGGGCTGGGGGGGCGGGGCGGGACGGGGAGGAGAAGCAAATCTGCAGACTCTGGGATCTCTCCACTGGCTACGGTTACTTGGCAAGCTGCGCAAGATACCCCCTTACCTCCACCGCACCCCAAATATACCTTATTTTTTAAAGGAGATTTAGAACATCACCCTGAGCAATCTTCTTCTAACCAATTCCAGGAGAAAGTCTTCTCTTTCTCCAGACCGGCTGTCCCAGGGATGGTCCTAGACACCTCAGTACTCCCGGGCCGCATCTAGGTCTCCCAAGGTTTTTCAGAGCACCTAAGTGAAGGAGGAGGCTGGGATAGGGTCACAGAGTCAGAGGCCTGAGGCTGTAAGACCCAAGCGGAATTCAAATTCCACAGGAGGGTAAAGAGGTTCCACAGTCATTAATAAAAAGGCAAAAGTGCTGCACCAGGAATTTGCAAATTCAATCTGGGCTCCCTAACTGGAAGGGAGGCGAAAATGGGAAATATTGCAAAACATGTAAAATCCAGGCTTCTCCCCAGATAAGTCTACCCTAGGGATCAAGAGATGCCAAGGACATTGCACCTTCAAAAGGCCTGGGCGGAAAAATAAGATATGTGGTTTGCTTCCAGCTTGAAAGATAAACCTGCATCAAACCATGGAATGGTTGATCTGAGATCTCTATTTCACTGTGTGTAAAGACAAACTCAAAAAGTAACCATAAACAATATTGAGTTCTATTTAATGATGCACTTGCTCAAGTGTTAGGGGAGAAGTGTATTGATGTCTGAAATTTACTTTGAAATGCCCTTAAAATATAAGATAAATTGACCAATGGAAATATATAGATGGACAGATATGCAATATAATAAGTACAGTGAAATGATAATTGTAGGGTCTGGGAAATGGGTACATGTGTGTTTTCTGTAAAACCTGTTCAATTTAAGTATGTCTGAAAATTTAAATAAAAAAAGCACACCCCACCACCCAAAAATAAAACCTGCAACTAGCCAGGATTTCCTTCCCTCCCTCCACTTTTAAATAATTTTCAGACTTGTCTATTTTTTAAGTCAGGCAAAGGAAAAAAAAATCTTGACAATTCAAGGAATAAAACCGGCAATAACACTTTAATATAGATTTGTGGAACTCTGGCCCTTGCAGCCAGAAAACATTTATAAGCCATAAATAAAGCACGCAGAAACCATAAATTAATCAGACCCAAGACCCGGATTTCACTGTGTCAAGAATGGGAATGCATTTTTTTCTTTTTCTTGGTCACTTACAACAGACCTTTACATCATTTTCCCTTCTTTTTTACAATAGTACAACTCTCTGGTTCTCTGTTAAAACTACATGGTTTTACACTGAGTCACAAAAGTTTGTGAAACTTTTTTTTTATATATAAAGTAAGACTTCCCTGCAACCACAGCAATGGAGAACAACAACAAAAAATCAGAATTCCCAGATGCTTCAAGAATCAGGCGTCTACACAGTAGTGGAAACTGGGGGCTTTTTTCTCTTTTTTCCTTTTTTACTGTTAATCTTTCCCACCCCCATTTCTCTCCTTATATAGAATGATACATATCAGTGTGGCCCATTTGTTTGGGAGGGAAGAGCTATAAAGAATGAGGGGAAACTACTGTCGTGGGGATGGGGGTGTAATGGTTTTCTTCTCCCTTGTATCTCTCCAACACCCTTACTTCAAAGTCTCCACCTCACTTCCTCTGTCTTTTGTCCTTGTCTGGGCTAGCCGGGTTGCAGCCATCTTAAGAGGAGTTCATAATGGGCCGGGAGTATACCCCCTGGTAGTAGGAGCCGTCCGCGGCCAGGGGCGAGGCGTCCAGGCCTGCTTTGTTCGTGATCGGGCCCATGGCCAGGCTTCCCGGCATGGGGGAACCGTAGCCAGGATAGTGCATCACCTGTTCGTAGGCCTTGAGGTCCATTTTGTGAGGCTGGTGGTGGTGGTGGCTGTGGTGGTGCTGCTGCTCCGAGGACATAAGGTTGTTGATGGAAAAGGGGTGGTTGAAGGCGTAGTGGTGCTCCGGCTTAAGGTGGGCCTCGGGCGGCAGGCCTGGGTGATGGGGGGGGCCCAGTAGGTGGGCCGCGGCCTGTTGCTGCTGCCCGGGTGAGGGTGCCGGCTCCGGGGGGCTTAGGGCTGCGGCTGGCGTCCCTTTCAGCTCCCCAAGGCCCCCTCGCTTGTGCTCCTGGCACGGAGAGGCGTTCGAATGGGGTGACTCAGTACCCGCCGTTGTCTCAGAGGCCGGCCCAGAGGCCTCCCCGAGCTGACCCTGCGAGGCCTGAGCCCCAGCAATCGCCTTCTTTCCACTGCCCGTGGCGCCCGCGGTTTCTTTCAGGGCCAGCTGCTTCTCGCACTTGAAGCGCTTCTGGCGGCGCAAATAGCAGCCGTTCTCGAACATGTTGCCCGAGTCGGGGTGCAGGGTCCAGAAGGAGCCCTTGCCGGGCTTATCAGGCGAGCGGGGCACCTTGAGGAAACAGTCATTGAAGGAGAGCGAGTGGCGGATAGAGTTCTGCCAGCGCTGCTGGTTCTGCCGATAGAAGGGGAAGAGGTCCATGATCCACTGGTAGATCTCGCTCAGCGTTAGCATCTTGTTGGGGCTCTGCTGTATGGCCATGGTGATGAGTGAGATGTATGAATACGGCGGCTTGGCGTGCGTGTAGCTGCGCCGGTACGTCTTGGGGTCGCGCGCGCGGCTCAGGCCCGCCTGCCCGTACATGGGGCTCATAGAGTTCATGTTGGCATAGGAGGCCAAGCCGCCCATGGCCCCGGCCGCTTGACCCCCGAGGGGGCTCAGGCTCGGACTCAGGTGCGGCCCCATGCCTGCCACGCCGGCCGCCCCGGCCGAGCCTCCCATGCTCGCCATGGCGCCCGCCCCGGGGGACATGCCGGCCAGAGACGGGCTCATGCCCGCGCCCACATACGATGACATATTCATGGAGCCGGCGCCCATATTACCCGAGCCGCTGCCCATGGCGGCCGCCGACATGCTCATGTACGTGTTCATGCCGTTCATCCCCAGGCCGGCGTTCATGTTGCTCACCGAGGAGTAGCCCTGCGGACAGAGCCCGGGGACGGAGGCGCACAAAGTTAGCACAGCGGTTTGAATGCGCTCTGATTTCCCAGCCACCCAGCCACCCAGCCACCCAGGCCCCTGTCTCCGGGAAGGCCTTTCCTCGTCCGGCCCTCCGCCCCCGACACCGGGACCATTTCACCCAGAGTGCGCCGTGATCGCCCTTGAAGAGGTGACGAGCTGGCTACTGCTCTGTGCGTGTGACTGGTTCCTAGCCCTTCTGTGGCTGGCTCTGATTCTAAAACAAGGGTCCCCTGGAGCACCCTCAAGCCAGGCACCCTAAATGCACCTGTACACCTCAGAGTCAACCCAACTCTCCGGCCAGTATACCGAGTCGGCGCTGCGGCCCCAGACGCCACCTCGATCTTAGCGAGCAACTTGTGGGACCCCGCTAGGGAGCCCCGGGAGGCCTCAAGAGAAGACTGTCTCAGGGTCTTCTCTGTTCAGTTTTCCTTCCGGGACCCCAGCCTTGGCCCCAGGAAAACCGAAACTCCGTGCCTGCTCCGAGTCCGTGGCCAGCCGGAGACACTGAATGGAGGCGTAGGGAGGGGACCGCGAACTGAACTACACGCGGCTGGGTTTTGCAGCCACAAACTTTCTCTTTGTCCCCTAGTCTTTGACTCTTTGCCTCTACCTCAGCCCCCAGCTCCTGCCCACCTTTTCCTCTCCAGCTCCCCACCCCCTCGCCGCCGACCTCCCACCCCTCCCCAGCCGCGCGCTGCCAAACATAACTCTGTTAGGATAGTGCGTGGCTCGGCCACGAAGAGGATTTGGAGGCGCCGCAAGTCAATATTTGATCACAAAGTTAATATTATCTCAAGGCTAACAGTGTGTCGTATAAAAAAGAGACCCATTTGAGTCCAAGGAGGGTGAAAAAGGCGGCTGCCCAGAGCGGCTGGGGGTTGGGGGCGGGTGCCGGCAAGGAAAGCAGTCCCGATGTTGGGAAAAGAGTGGACGCCGCCACCCAACATCCCCCCGGAAAAGGCGAGTGCCTACCTCTGGCTCGGCATAGTAGCTGCTCCAGTCAGACGGCTCGTGCCCTTCCATCTTCACCGCTCCCAGCATACTGGAAGCCGAGTGCATGGCAGTTTAAAATTTAACAGCCACAACAAACGACCAGCAATCACCCCCCACCCCACCCTCTTAAAAAAAAAAAAAAGTCAACTAAGGCACCGTCTCTCCTCTTCTCTCGCTCTCGCTCGCTCTCTCTCTCTCTCTCTCTCTCTCTCTCTCTCTCTCTCCCCGCTTCACTCCCTCTCCCTAGGCTGGCCGGAGGCGGTAGTTGGAAGTGGGCGGAAGGGGTGAGTCGCGGGAGGAGGGGACCAAGGATGGGGGGGTGGCCCAGACCGGAGTCCAGGTGCCCCCAGCGCCTGTGGCCCGCTGCCGCCGCGCTCACGGGCTGCCGGGTGGAGGCCGAGGTTAGCAGTGCTGAGCTGCTGGGAGACCGCGGGAGGCGCGCGGCGCGGGGGTGGGTGGGGGAGGGGGTGGAGAGAAGGAGGAGGAAGAGGAGGAGGTGTGGACCGCGGAGCAGACAAGTGCCGCAGTGACGTGGGCGGCCGGTGATATAGCGCGGCGTGCGGGCGCGGGCCTCCAATCCCCAAACCCCGGGCAGCCCATTTGAATAATCAGCTCACACCTAGGTGAGAGGAAGCAGCGGCGGGCGCCCCGCACCTGCCCTTCGGCTCCTGCTGCCCGCCGCGCCCGCATGCGGTGCAGGGATCCGCAATCCCAGCGAGTGGGTGCGCAGGCTACCCGGTACGCCCCTCTTTCCTTCAGTGTCCACAGGGAGCACCCATGGAAAGAGGGCCCTGGGAGGAAGCCACCCCAGGAGCAGCCCAGGGCTCTGAACCCCTTCCTGTCCCGTAGCGCCGGGCGCCTGGTGCGCCTGTCCGAGGGCGCGTTCCCTCTGCAGAGCCTTATAAAAGCCTCAATTATTTATCCCGGCTTCTTCACTCTCAGTGCTCAACCCTGTCAAAACAACGACAGTGACAGAGCCAATTTGCAAAGCTCTGTCGTATTTAGAAAAATTATGTACACACCTTTAACTCGCCCGCTGCTGCTCCTGAGAGGCCCCTCCCTGTTACAGTTAAGACACGGAGCGGCTCCAGAAAGCGCGGGGCACGCCTGGTCCGGCCGCCTTGGCTTTTTGCTATCTCGGAGCCTGGCCTCCTGCTACCCACAGCCGGGCGACCGGCGGGGAGGAGCGCTGTCCCGGCGCCAGGCTCAGGGCTTACGCGGCCCCGCCAGCTGCAACCGACGATTGAGAGACTGCAATTTGTCTCTGACATTCAGGACGGCGTGTTTCAAGGTTACTTTTCAGTCACGACCGAGGTGCCCACAGCATTTCGTAACTAAAACAAACAGGGCAGGAGGTAGGGGGAGGGTGAGGCGGGAGGAGAGAGGAATAAAGGAATCAATATCGGGCACATGAAATCACTTCGGGACGGTCTCTCTTCTCTGCTTCCCTGAGGGGGCTGTTTTCATAAGAATTAGAAACTTCAGCAACCATATGCTTCTTTTTATTTTTGTTCCAGCTTCTGGGTTCAAATTATCTGTCCTGAGCCAGCCCTAAGACCCCAGTGAGCCTCGATTGAGGGGCCGCGGATTGTATTATAGCTGTTTGGATGTGGACACCCTCTCTAGGTTCTAAAAACCCAGCTCGGCTATGAGGATCCAGACTTGCTGCCTACATTTAAGAGATCGAGAAAAACTAGGAAATCGTGGGCACCTGTCCCACCTCTCCAGAGTTGTGCGTAATGGTGGCCGAAGACAGGCGAGGTGTCAGGCAGGGAGTTGGGCATTGGGAACAGAAGTACTGGGTGTGGTTCAGGCTAGAAGAAAAGCCAAGAAGAGCAGTGGATGCAGGGGACTCCCACCTCTTATTTCTACCTCAGGTCTCTCGGGCCTTGCATCGCTTTGAACCAAAGATGCAGCTGCTGGCATTGCCCTCTGCGCTGAAATGGTTCGACCAATTCATACTGAGAATGTTCATGAACCCGCTAAGCGAGTGCCAAGGCAGGATCCCCAAAGTCAAGATCTGCGATGCCCCAAGACCTGTGTACCACCGAGGGCTCCCAAGAGGGGCAAACCGACCCCGTGCATCCGGGAAGCGTGTCGTGGGGAGTGTGCACAGGGGAGCCAAATGGACCAGATCATCAGCATCTATCGCAAGGTCCCGAAGGCTTGGGAAAGAGGGGTGAACACTGGCGCTCAAGAGTGGAGTTGCCTGTTTTCAAAGCTTTCTATGCAAGCCTAGGACAGAAAGGCACACACGTCTGCCGCCGCCGCCGCCGCCGCCGCCGCCGCCGCCGCCACCACCACCACCACCACCACCACCACCACCACCACCACCAAAGCCCTTTCTCCTCCCCACGGGGTGTTTCTTATATTCAGTAGAAAAGAGATGCCAAACAAATAGACAAACTGGACGAAAAAACGACAGACAGCTTCCTGGTGTGTATGGAATGAAAACTCAAAAGAATATTCTGGCTTGTGAATGTGTGTATGTGAATGTCCACTCCCTCTTCTCTTTTAGCTCCTGGTCGAAATATGGTTCTAGAAATTATTCCTTGAGCTGGAGGAAGGGACACTACCTTCCTAAGGAGCGGACCTTGCAAGTTCCCCTACTCTCGGTAGCCAGCATCTGCCGGCACCCGGGAGCACTAATCTGCAGCTTCCGAAGTGACCGGGCGCCCCCTGTCGGCCACGCGGCCCCGGGGAACGACTCGAGCCCTCTTTTACCCCTGCGTTCTTCACGCCGCAACCCAGGAGATCCCGCACCTTCTCTCCGCCTCTCCGAGACTCTGAAAACGCCTACGAGTGGTTGGAATTTCTTTGGAGTCCCCCGAAGTTCTCCGTAAACTCAAACCGACCTCCCCTCCCGCCACTGGAGGCACCTAGGGCTCGGGTAGGGTTGGGCTACGTGCGACACAGCCAGGAGTCCTGGACTCTGGAGAGTAGGGGGAAACCCGGGACCAGGGACTGTGAAGGAAGCAGGGACGTTCACCCAGCTTGAGGTTCGCTTTCCTTCCCCAGCGGGGACGTCTTCGGAGGCGCTACCTCCCCTACACACTCCCGGTCCTACCCGGCGGCTTCGGTTTCTAAAGGTTTATTCAGAGCGTCTGGCAAGACAGCCTCAGGCTGGAATGCTGTAAATTGCTCCGGGAACTTCTCTCCAGGAAAAAGTTCGCGCATAACTCGGGCTGAAAACAGATATTTCCCCTAATTCCCCTTTAGTTTAAACCCACCTAGTACTAAGATTCACAAAGCTTTCCTTGGCCCATGCCCTCCTCTTCCTTTTCGTTTAGGTGCTACCTCTGTTCCATATAAAGCCGTCTTATAATCGACAACTGAGCTTGGGGTTAGCACGTTGTTTTTATTCTGGATGCTACCCCAGTGAATATGATTTGGGCTCAAACCTGGGCCTCCTTTACTCTTCCTGGGAAGAAGATGCTAAGATCTCGCATCCCCTAGCAAAACTTCCTCCCAGAGCCCTCTGTCATCTGAAACTAGTCTGGGGAAAGCGACATTGATAAACAGAACTCAACTTCACTAAGCGATAACCCGTCAAATACCAAAAGTAGGGGAAGCCTCATTCTGCTGATCAATTCCTGTAGCCCTTCAGAGAATATATATCCAGGACAAGGTTTGCTTAAGGCATAATCGGGCAGGTCTAAGGTGAAATTAAGATAGAGGAGACAGGTGATTTGGCAAAATCTTGTGAAAATATGCATTTCGCTTTCAAATATGCGTTTAGGTTGGCAGAAATCAAAGGCCCACACCTCCCTATTCACAACTTGTAATTTGCAAGGTGCATCCCAAGTCTTAATAAAGAAAAGGCATATAGCTGTGTCAACATTTCACTTTCTCTGTGTGGGTTGTTATTTCTGAGATTCCATTTGAAAACTCAGACTATTAAAAGTAGTCTATTTGGCACTCAGCATACCTTCAGATACTCTTTTGCTGGCTTTCATAGTTCTTGGATGGCCAAAACACAAGTTGTTTATGGAGAGCACAATTGAAAAGGTAAGCTAAGAGTATATTCTCAAAAGAGATTTATGGGAAAGACTGCGGGAAAGATTCAGCATGTCGCATTCTTCTGCAAAAACTCCGGGAAGTGCTGACAAAAGTGGGGGGTAGGGGTTGGGGGGGAACAAGACACAACATTGTAAGTTTAATACACGGTGCACTTGCATACAATCTACCTCTCCTGGTCAAGATTCACAGAAAAAAAGATGGGAAATGAGTAATAATAAATAATGATAAAGTAAAATAAATACAATGTTAATAACCCCAATTGTGTTTGGGTGGTAGAATTATATCTTCAATCTACATTTTTTTCCTGCAGTATAGTGGTATCATTTTGTATCATTATTATTTTATTATTACACTTTTTATTATTTTATGGTGAAATATGTAATAAGAATATTAGATCCAGTGTCATAGAAACTTTAGCAAAATAACTTGTACAGATATTCAATCAGTTCTCACACTTAAAGGAGATCAGCGAAGCCATCATTCAACAGACGGAGGGTTTGACTTCTGAAAAACAAATTAGCTTTTTTTTCTTACCTGTGTTGGAAGGTGGACTGTACTCTTTCTTGAGTTGAGGGACGACAGGAAGTGATATTCAGACCAACCACAGATGGTGATTTCCTAACACCTAACATGGTACAGGAGAAAAAGAGAGACTCTGTCCTCAGGATACTGTTAGGAATAATTTGGCACTCAGATCTTTCTCCATGCACATAGAATTGGAGAGCTATTTGGAAGGCTGAGTGTAGTTATGGATTGTTCATCTTTTATGGGCTTTCTCATGGTTGAGTTGACTCCACTCCCATCGGTGTGGGTCTGTGGGGAGGCCAGTTCTCTGCCCACTCAGGTCCAAGTTTTGACAGATATTTCTGGTATATACTTGGCATCCTGTCTGCCATTCTTGAGTTTTTAAGCACATTTCTGGTATGTGGGACTATTATAGCAGGCAATTAAAGTAATTGAAAGAGATAAAAATAAAGAAACAGCAACTTTTAGTAGCAATAATAACATGTCAATGGGAGTGAGAATAAACTGCCCTTTGAGGGATGCCTAAATTAGATGCATCTGCATTTGTGGCCCTTCGAGCTATTTCATACATTTGGATATTATTCTTGGAGGAAATTCCTGCAGAAAAGGCAAGCAGTAAACCTCATCAAGAACAGGAGTGGTGGAGAGACAGTCACAGACCTGGAGAATCAGCCCCTTAGCATTCCTTCTTAAGAACTCTTTGCCTTACACAGAGAGGTAATTCAGAAGTGGCCCCATTAGATCTATGAGTTACTGATTACTTACTTGGATAAACAAACACACTTCCAATAAGTATGAAAGGATGAAGCATCTGACAGATGTGGAGATCAGAGTTTAGCCAGGCTTGGATTTTAGTGTCATGCTTACGAAGCAGTTGTTCTGCTTCTTGTTTCCATCTCAAAGTGATATGGGTTGGGGGGCTCTGTGTAAACATAAAAGAATAACATACAACTTGCTCTAATATCAAACAGTGACAACGAAGACAAGTTTATACATTTTTGGTCCATTAATCAACTATTTTAATGAGTACTTACTATATTCCAGATGGTAGAGATACGGCCCTGAACAAGGTAGGCAAAGCCATGTGCTTAGAAAGATTATTTTCTTCTACTTCCTCCCTTCTTCTGTGAGAGCTTCCAGCAGAATTTGTTTTCCCTATGTTTTCAAGTCTCCTTTCAACCATGATCCAGGAATTTACAAGTGCTAAAATCCCATTCCAAAATGAATCCACATTTCACCCTTCAGAAATAGTGTATCTGCTGGGAGGGTACACTAAGAGTTCTGCCTGTGTTGACCCAGAATTGATAGGAAAACCAACGTCTCAGTCCTTTAAAGCAGTCAGCATGACATCAGCAGAATACGTCTGACCGGAGTGCAGCCACACAGGAGCACTGTGGTAGACCAATCCTGTCCCACATTTATAATCTCTCTAGAGTATTGGTTTTCCATCAAACAGGTACTGGGGGATTCTAGCTTTGAAAAGACAGAGGAGGGTGGCAGGAAAGTGCTCCTACTAGCAGTGGGTCCTGGCTTTAGAACCCTGGCCTGTGTGTGTGAGAACACGGAGATTGGCACATAGGGAGTGCTCAGCCTTCAGGTGTCTGTAAGGTATGTGTCCGTATTCTCTCTGTCAATTTTACTTCCAAAGTAATTCCAGAAGAAGGATCATGAAGCATCCTGAAAAGGAGGGAACTTCATTTTACAGGGAGGGGTAGCTTATTACAGAAATAGTGACCAACTGGGACTGGGGTAGTTAACCAGGCCTGGGACCATCCCTCAAATCTTTATGTGCATAGGAAACCCCTGGGGATCTTGTTAAAATGCAGATTCAGATTCTGCAGATCTTGGGGAAGTGCTTGGGAGTTTGCATTCTAACAAGCTTTCAGGTGAAGTTGCTGCTGCCGGTTTCTGACTACAGGCCTTAAAGGCCTTATTCTCTCACTCATCTTTCAGTCTGTCCCAAGCTGGATGTTGAGATGTGATTTGATAAAATGAGCAGTGTTAAGTCCATCTTCACCGTCTGTCAGTTTTCCCCTCCCACTCTTCTCTAGCCACATTGGCCTTCCTCACCACCAGGATTCACCTTCCCAGCCCACAGGACTAAGAACTCTGAAGCCTGAAATAAACACACTCCAAGCAGAGTCCCCTATCACACATTGTTAGCTCCCCCAACACACCTCCCGCACCTTCTTTCGTGGGCCAAGTTTTCCGGAAAGAGGAATCTCCCTAATTGACTGGGGAAGAGAAGGGGTATGCAGCAATTATCAGTTCGCAACATGGGAACTGTCATTTTTCAAGCTTGGAAAAACAGCCTAAGCAAAGTTTCAGCCGCAATCACACTGCACCAGCTAAGACCTACCGAGGTCCCTTAACTCGTTCTCCTTAAGGAAGAGGCCCCAGGGATCCCAGGTTTATCCTGCCTTGATTCAAATCAAGGCACTGAGCCTGCCCTGATCCTGTCCCAAACATTCCCCAGCCTGTAGATCCCAATACGCATTTTAAAGAAGTAAAAGAGTAAGATCAAAAGGAAGAGGAAGTGATGAGAAGATTCCTGTTTTTTGAGTTTCCAGTGGGGTTTGCATGTCCTCCTCCTGGAAAGGACCTGGGCCTCTTGTGACAGCAACTGGGAATGGGGATTTTCTTCCACAGAATTTAACTTGATGCTGAACTGGCACTGCCTGCATGAGAAACAGAACATGACCTGGAGTAATGAAAACTGAACCCACAGACAACACCCAAATTAACCTCCCTGTTAAGAAACACAGTTTCCCTTGCTTTGTCACCCAATTAACTTCTAACATACATATTAAGAAATATTTAGGAATTAAAATCTGAGTCTCAACAGTGAGCAGAATTTGAAAAATCAGGATGTTTCCTTAATGTTTATTCTATTTGCAATATGCACTCATAATTAGTGCTAAGACCATCTTTCCCGTAGTGGGAATTTAAATAAGGCATTCATTCTGAAAGGGGCTTCTTCCTTCTAGGTAAGAACTGCTAAAAGGGAGGGAAAGTATTTTTCTGTAGGCAAATCCTTCTTATTTCTACCATATTAATAAAAGCACATGAAGGATTAATGTAAACACACTAAGAATTTCAGACCAAGTACTTAATCTATGTTTGATGTTAAAGCAGTGTGAACTGTGGGTAAGAAAGCTGGTGAGAAGATTGTGTTAAGCTGCTTTGAGATCCCTGGATGGAATGGATATAAAGTATAACTTTATTTTGCAGTTCTTCCTTTGGCACCCAGCTATTAAATCTCCCTATATGTTGCCTCTGTCAGACTAAAGGATTGAAATAGATAGAGCTGACTTTGAATGTATTGTTCACAATGAAAAGTTATAAGTGCTGCATAATATTCTCCAGAGTAGTCTACATAATAGGTCTATAGCTTTCAAAATCCTGAGTTTAGCTCTTCCTTTTAAGAGTGAAACCTGGTAAATTCATTCCTCTAAGTCTTCAAAATAAAGTGCTAACTAAATGCTAATGAAGAGGAACATCTGGTCCTGGTGGGAGTTCTGCATCTTAGACCTGAGATTCACTCCCCAATCCTTAGAGTTACATAGAAACTGGAAAGGGAAGATTTATCCATATTTCCTTGTTTCTTTCATTCTTTTCTCCCTTTTAACGCGTTGGATTTAGAAATACAGAAGTTTTTCTTTATGTTCACTTTTCAAGTTCTGTGTACCCCAAGTGACGTGGATCTTGGAGAACGAAGAGATCCTGTGGAAGGGGCTAATATCTGCCTCAGGCTAGATGTTTCAAGCAAGCCTTTCCCATGTGGGTTGCCCTGGGAATGGGAGTGAGAGATGTCTCAGGTCACCCAGCTCTTCAATCCCAGCCCAGGCTCTCTGACCCAAATCTTGACCTATTTCCACCTTATAATGTTTTCTTCCTTCTGAATAAACATTCCTTTAGTAAGATGGAGAAGATATCAGAAGCATGGGAGAAACGAAAATGCTCTCAGATAGTTTTCAGCTATTGTAATGTGTGCACACGCACATGCATATAGTTGTTCTACAATATGCCTAAGATCATAATTCAAGAAGAATATGATTACATAAACAATAACCCAATTTTATTGTATGATATTGCACAGTCATTATAAAGAATGATATAAATATCTATGAAATCATATGGAAATTATATCTGTTTTATGATGAAGGGTTAAATAGTTGCAAATATGGGTAATTTGATTTAATTTTTATAAAAACGAACTTTGACTGTTTATCTATGCATAGAAAAAATTTGAAGGTCACATACAAAACTGTTCCCAATGACATCCCCAGAAGCTGAGACTGGGAGCTGTTGGGAGAAGACTTTCACTTTCTACTTTATATATTCTTCATTTATTACAATTGTATCTAATGTTTTGTCATTAAATAATATTAAATAAACAAACATTGAAACGCATGGTCTTTGCTACTGGATAGCTCACAGGCTGCACATAAATATTTCTGGCCCTTATTAATCAAAACATACACTTTTCTGCATCTTGTTTTAGATAAAATGAGCAAGTTCACTCCAGGAGCATAGATCATATTTGCAAGAAGAGAATCAATTGGGAACACCCACAGGCCAGAAGTTAGGTAGGAAAAAGAAACCACTAAGTTTTAATAAATCTGACCTAATTTTAAAAATAAAAAAGTGAATGCCACAGTGCAGACTTAAAGAACTAGCTAGTACTTAAATTGCTGTGGGTCTTAATTGCTTATGGTCCTCAGGAAGTGAATGGATTGAAATGCAGCCTCTCTGTGGTTGAGCTTAATTAATATTTATGACTGCAGAAGAAAATTAAATAAGGCAAACGGTGTAATTTTAAACAGCTTGTGGTCATGGTTAGCAGGACTCACAACAAATTCAGAAGTGAGAAGTGAAAGTGCTGTGGGGATGATGTGGTTTCAATTTTTTTCATTTCCCCATTCATTTTTATGCTGCATGAGACCTCCATCACTGACATCTTGGAATGCTACAGTGACTGATTGTTTCACTTATCTTTTTTTGCACTATTCTCTTTGTCTTTGCAACTGTCTAAAGGAAGATATTCTTTTTTTTTCTTTTCTTTTTTCTTTTTTTTTTTTTTGAAGGGGAATGGTTTATTCCCAAAGATGTTAGTTCTGGAACCACCTATAATTGTTCTGTTGGGCATTTCTAGGGTGTGTATCTGCCATTTACTGATTCTTTTCACGCTTTGATGTTTTGAATGTCTCCATCTTGTGAGCTGGGAATTGATAAGATAGCATTAATTCCTGTAATGGAGAACCCAGACCATTTGGTTCAACTTCTACATGCAAATAGATGTTTATTGAATGAATAGCTGGCTAGATGGCTAGCTAGATGGCTGCTAGATAGATGAGTAGATGGAAAAATAGAGTATAAATGTTATGTGACTGATTTTTAAACTCATAGTTTACCTGTGAGGACTGGTTTGGGAGGGACAAATCAGATTACGACAAATCCTAGGTGAATGCTTTTTAAACTTCAACTGATGGCTCATTAATATATTGTGGCATCAGTTTACTTCATTGAAATTATCATTAAATAAAGGAAAGGAATAGAATAAAATAAGTGTATGTCACATAGTAAAGCTATGAGTAGTGTTGAAAAACCTTTGTTTCCATTATAAACATGTGTGTTATCTGAATCAGGAGGTGAATATACATTTCTTACTGTGGATTCTCATCTAAAAAGCCTGAAACACAGGGTACACTGTGGGGTGAGGACTCGTTAGCACCCTCTGCAACATAGCTTCAGATTTCTCAGCTACTACATGGGATAATAGCAGGGAGACACCTTCACGAACTAGGTGAAAACAAAATGGATTGAGGCACATAATAATGGCTTAGTCTGGCATCTGGCATATTGAGAATAGCTGATCGATGTTGCTTTTCCTCTCTTGCATCCTGAGCAGTTTTCAGCATTACACTGAAGACAGATCTTAATGCTTACACAGAGAGATGCATTATAGTCCTATATTTTACAATATGTCCTCTCAACTCTAACCAAAAAGAACCCACTTAAAAGATAAATAACTTGCTCAAAATGACACTACATATTAGAAAAGATCATTCTCATCTCTGAGTGATATAAGAGTTGTGCTGATCTCTAGGCCAACAACTGTTCCATGATTAGCAACTGTGTTCTACCCACTTGTGACTCTTCTTAGCCAAGAGCTAGACCTTGGCTTCAACTCCATGGCTTTGAATGCTAAATTCAGCATTTAATTTTGTGCTGACAATAACCCCCAACCTTTTCCTGCTTCTAATTCTTTCTGAGCCCTTTACTACATGCTAAAACTATCCCTCTTTTTCCTGTCCTCTTCCTGAAGTCATTTGTTCCAGAAAGCCTCAGCTTCCAAGTGTTTTTGCAACTCCCCTCTTTACCTTTCCCAGCAATATGTTGCTCACCATTCCTCTTTCTGATTGTCTTCTGTTCTCTTAACAGCCCTTTACTCCACGCATAAAGCCATCTTCCACCCAAATGATGTTCTCCAGTTGATCCGAATCTGGCAGAAGCCTCCTTCGTTCATCTTCACAGAAGGACCGTAGGCTGCCAGAGCCAGCCTGCCACTGTTCTTCCATTGGCTGCTTCAGATCGGCTTGGGGGAACTGCTCTGGGGTGGAACATTTCCCAAGTTTCAATCATTAGATAAACGAACAAACAAAAACCCTAGATTTCTGCCTGGATTTATTTTAGGTAACTTGAAGGTCTCATACTCTTAGGCTGACTAACGTAGCCACCTGTTCCATAAAAGAATAGAAACCTTGCTGTTAGTTATACAAAATTCTTTTCCCATGGGACCTGGTTAGTTGGTGAGAAGGGAGGTCCTCATGATCAGCAGCTGCTTTGCTCATTGCTTGGAAAAACAGAAGTCAGGCTGGTAAAAGACAACAGAATCAGAAAGCAAGGCAGGAGCATCTCGGGGTGGTTGGAGAGGAGTATGCACTTCTTAAATTTCTAATAGCATTGCTCAGTGATATTCTTTTCCTTCAATGCTATTTTAGCACATATATCCATATCATATTTTAATTTGCTTTTGGGATCTTCCCATGTTGACACATATAGAATGACATTATTTTTCATTGATGTGTAACATGAATATTCCATTTTTCTTTTGCCAATCGACTGTTGTCAGTGTCTCAGGTGACTTCTCCAGAGGCAGAGCCTTAAAGGGGGGCAGGAATGTCATGTGCCTATAATTTATTAAGGTAATAGTCTTAAAAGAAGTCAGTAAGGGGGTGAGGGAAGGTGGAGGATTCAAGCAAGACACATCTCAGGCAAAGCCCTGCAGAGAGGAGCTGCAGCTTGATCCCACAGGAGACTCTGGTTTAAGTGAGGTCTCACTCTTGTGCCTTCCTTGTTTTGGGTCATACATTCCCAGGCACTTGGAACTCTTTGTGGGAGAAAACCAAGTGGCCTCCGGAGTCCAAGGGCAGGCTCTGATAGAACAGTGGATGCAAAAGCTTACTGAAAGCCCCACACCAAATGGCAAAAATGGAACAGAGGGAAGATGGGTGGTGTACCAACATTATATGTTACAGGAGGATTGCAAATTTTCCTATTATAAAGAGTACTGCAATGAATATTTGTGTGCATGTCTGTGTACGGATATTACTGTGTTTCTTGAGTGCATGGAAGTTCTGGCAAGATCCACACCATACCCTGTAATGGTTACCTCCAGGGAGGAAAGGAGGCACACTGAGGTGAGGGGTGTTAAAAGAAACTTTGCCCTTATCTGTAATGTTCTAATTTTCTTTAAAGAGAATGTACCCACATGTTGGTTGTGCATTTAAGTGTCATGCTAAAACATTTCCAAGAGCATCAACCAATTCAAATACTGGTGGTTCTAGTCAAGAAGCAAGTCTAGCTGCTTCTGCTCGGAGCTTCTTCCTTTGGCCTGCAACCAGTACTAGCAGTGATAGGACATGATTCTACCTTGCTTACTGCTTCAAGAATTTAGAATTCTGTGATCCTCAAGCTCCTGATGTGGCTCTCATTCTTTTCAATTTCTGCAACAGTTACGACAGAGGGTGTAAATTAATCCTGGTCTTAGCTCTCATTTAAAGGCACAGTTATTCATGTTCTTGGAGTAGCTCAGCCAATATGCATTTGACAAATATTTATTGAATTCCAAGTATGCCCATTGGGTTTGCTGTAGGTACCTTCAAGGAGTTGGGAGCTGACCAGAAATAAACACAATGCATTGTGATACTATGCGGCAAGTAATACACCCTCAAGATAGCAGTGATACAATCTTCCTTGAATAGAAAGATACAGTGCCTCTTGCCCTAGAGGCTATTGACAAGTCAAACCCTGGAAGAAGAGGAAGTGTTTGTAAGGCTCAAAGGGACCAAAGCCTCCTCTGGTGGAGGGAAATGCCAGTGCAAGGGAATGAATGAGCATGTCCAACATTGTGGGTGTATCCAAACTGTGTGGTCTGACCGAACAGCAGGGGCCTGACTCAGCAGCAGGGCTGGGGAAAGAACATCCAGGAGAGGCAGCCCGCTGCTGGAAGAAGGGAGAGTTGCCAGAGGATCTGTAGGCTAAGGAGTTTGGCCTTTTTTTCTTGAGGATGGGGAGCCACCAAAGGTTTGTTTTCCTGGTAGTGTGGAGGGAAGTAAGGTTGGACTCAAGATCACCATTCAGCTGCACCTTATCAAGGAAGGGCTTCTTGGCTGGTTGCTGATAGTGCCATCCACAGGTCGCTCAAATCTGTCAGCCTCTTCGGAGTCAACTTGGCTCTAGAGTCACAGCAATTCTTGGGTAGCCAACATCTAATATCAATGCATGAGAGTATACAAAGGCCCAGCCATTTCAGCCCAACTCTAGACATAACTGTGGGCTACACTGGCTCAGAGCTCCCCATGGGGTCTCTGAGACTGGTTTGGGGCTTCAATTTCTCCCTCTGTACATTCCCACTTTCTCCCTCCACACTCAACCCTCTCTGCCAGGCATTGGCCCCATTGATTCTTTATAAACTTGACATGTGATCAACTTAGACCCTGCCTTCAGGAAACCCTGCTGAGACACTGGAACTGATCTAAGTTGGGGACTGCTTATCTGGAGCCAACATTTTCTGGTTTCACTATGCAGTAATGGAGATAGACTAGTTATGGAAGAAGAGATCTACCTTTGGCTTCTGGTGGTTTCTCCAGAAAACTCCAACCTGATACACACAGGAAAGCATCAGGTAAAATGAAAATATAGAACTGGTGGTCAAAAGGTCTGTTTCTTAATCTTGGCTCCCCCAGAAGTAGATCCAAGGATCTGAATGCAAACAGTGTGTTTGGCCCAGGAAACACTAAAAAGAAGTTGGGAAGTGAGTCCACGAAGGGAAGGCAGCCACTAAAGGATAGGTGATTGAGCTATATTACTCTGGACAACTGAGGCTTAAACTGCTGGGGCCTCTGGAACTTACACTTCAGAGATATTCCTACCAAGTGTGGAGGGAGCTAAGGTATATATCCACCAAATCCTGTCAGTCCTTGATTGACAGCTACTACTGAGGACAGCTACTACTTACTTTTCTAGCACTTCTAGTTCGGTGGGGGAAGAGTAGGATTCTATTGCCAGAAAACACTCTCAGACATAAAGTTACAGATGCTGGAAAATGAAAGCTGGGCTTATGGGATATATTCAGGGCCCTGACATCATTCATTTAAGTTCTAGCATATCCATTTCTTAATGGCAAGAGATCAGAGGCCTCATCCCCTGTGAGCTTTAGCAACTCAATCATAAAACGAAGATAATGATGATAAGTGTCTCCTAATGGTTGTGAGGTTTAAATGTGACTTTGCTTTAGTTCTCAAATAATATCATTCAGCATGGGTGACATGGAGGGAAGGGACAAGTAGATGTATAATGATATTAATGATTATCACATTCCCTGAACCCAGGATTGCATTCCCAGGTATGGAGAGGGCATGATTCCAACATCTTCAAGAGAGAATCAATCTTCCAAATTTGAATTTTCAGATTTTTGTGTAGTGAATCATCTGCATCCACCAAAAGTTACATTTTGCCAACTACCTCTAGAACTATTAAATGAGCTGCTCAGGAAAATGCCTCAGAATTTAGTAATATTTCCCCACCTTTTAGGGATAACATCTAGGAACAGTGAGGCCAATGTCAATAAGAGGGCTGACAGCATTTAGAGTTTTTCTGTCTCCACCGCAATACTCACTGAACCATAAGGCTTTTTCATTACTTGAAGGAAGGCTGGTGTAAATGTCCAGTCTGAGCAGAAACCTTTAAAACTATGCAGTTCCAACAGTGTGAAAGAGTCAGTTGAAGTACTGAGTAATGGTGAACTTTGTTCTCTTTTAAATAGAAAGTAAACTCTTGCCTTGCTTCCTGGTGAGATGATTCACTTGTAGTGAAAGGGGACTTGTGATAAAATTATATCACCAAGGAAAATCCTCATATAAAGGCTGACTCTCTAGCTACTCCTTAAACTCTAGAGGCCAGAAAGCATAATATCCTGGGGGCTCAAATAGGGTATAGATCATAGAGGAAAGCTCTTATAATTTAACTCCAAGCACTTTGGTGCAAAAACCAGGACTGTAGAATTCCCACCATGTGTGAGAAAGACATCCGATTTCCAGGATCGTTTCTACAAAGTAGTGATGGAATTTCTCCGGTCCTTGTAAGAACTCTCACTTCTTGAGTCTCAGATTTACTTTCAACAGAAAGCCTTTGATTAGATCCCCATGAAGTTAATGAGACCTTAAATCAGTCACAAGACCCTTCAGAATCATCTGTAAATTCTGCCCTTTCTTTTCTTTTTTTTTTTATTACCATCCCAGTGGTCCTTTCTATAATTGAGTTCTATGTTCTAGATATTAACCATTTTAATTTTTGAACCTAGATAACATCTGAAGGACTACTTCCCTTTTTCTAATCTCGTTTTGGACAGTACTGAATAATAAGTAAAGTTTTAGCTTCCTGTGGTTAAAAATTCCACACACACACACACACACACACACACACGAGATATTACATACTTTATGATCTGAGCATAAAAATAAAGAGCTGAGCCTTTAATTTTATTCAATCACCAGTATAACAGTGCTAAAAGAATTTGCATGTTTGAAGGAATGTTCAGAACAACCCTCGTAATGAATTCTCCAGTGGTCTTTGAAGAAGAATTGGTATTCATCCCAAAGGATGGTGTCTGCTGCAGGATCTGTATTCTCTGAGCATACTGATTGGACATCAGTGCTCAGCAGCAGCCAATCATAAAGTGTCAGAATGGAGGCTTCCATTTTGACTGGACTTGGGAAGGCAGGAAGGGATGAGTTGAGTGACCAGCAGTAACTGGTTGAAAGGAGGTGTGTATGCAGTTGTTGAGGGGTAGGTAGTGGGCCTGGTTTTTTCCCTTAAATAATCTCTTTATTAGAGAACACCCTCTTTCCCAGAGTTTGAAACCCCAGAGGTATCCTTTTCTTGGTTTTATGTAGGCAATTGCATGGATCACTTCTTTTTCTTCTGGGAAAATGTGCCGGAAGATTAACTGGGAAAGGAACGGTTGGTCATCAGATTGATAGGAAATTCTACATTAAAATGTTTCATGGCCTGCGCTAAAACTGTAGCATATCCCCAGTACCAGGAATAGCTATGGCTGAGTTTATTTAAAATTTTACAAGAAAAGATGAAGGCACACTCCTAGTGCATATTGAAACCACTGTTTCTCAGAGGGTTGTGTGAAAAGGAGCTGGAATGGGGGCTGGGAAAACCTCAGCTTTGCTTTAGCCTTACTCAACAGCACCACCTCTTCTTTGCAACTGTGTCAACATGGTGGGCAGGACCTTCTCTGCTAGTCATTATCTTTGATGTCTGGCAATTCCTGCCCCTCTATCCCCACAAGTCCCTCTTCAGCCCCCTGCTGGGAGTTTTTTTTTTTTCCTTCAGGGCTCTGCCAGGGTTGCTCCTCCCTGAGGCTTATCATCAACTCTAACAGGTGGTCCAGACCAAAGGTTTTCATAGATTGAGGAGATAAACTGATGGGTGTCAGTGGTAAAGAGCATGAGATTCAGAATCAAGACCTTGACTTGAGTCTCTGATTCTGCCACTTATAAACTGGGTGCCCTTGGCTAGGTTATTTAGCCTTCCTAAGACTTTGCTTTCTTCATCTCTCGAAGGAGATAATGGTTATTCCTTCTTCTAAGCATTGTGGAGCTCATACCTGTCATGCACCTAGTGATGGCTCACAGTAAGCCCACTAAAGGTATTAATTATAACCTTAAAAGTACAAGATTTCTCTCTATAATGGCTATCGCAGGTTGTGGAAACAGCTGAATGAATTGTCATTAAATTTAGAAGTGGTCTGACTTACAACACAGGCTTTGTGGTGCCCCAGAAACTCCCTTTGAAGAGCTCTGGGAGGTGATGTTATCCAGGGCAGCTGCAGGCCTTGCCTTGCATCTCTCACACTGCCCACCTGTTCAGCCAGGTGCCTGCTCCAGGAGGAAAAAGGGTGGCAAGGATATATTTATTTTGAGGATAGTTAATGCTTTCTCGAATAAAACTGGATACTTAACTAGTTGTTATTTTCCCTCTCCCTCTCCTTCTTCCTCATCACCATTATAGGGAGGCAGGAATCCTAATGTTTGAAGTTGATATCTTGGAGGCACATACTATTCTCCTACAGAAGGTTACACTGAAGATCCAATTGCTTTGACTTAAGGCAAGCATTTCTATTCTTTTTTGTGGTTATTTCTAAAACCAGAGAAACAAGCTTTTTACTAGCACTCTCCTCAGCAGCTTGGGAAAGACATTGGCAAAAGATTTGAATGACCAGGCTTTATTCCCAACTTTGTCTTTTGGGAGCTGGGTGACCCTGAGTGAGTTGTTAATTTCACTGAGCTTCAGAAGCTTAACCTTTAAAGAGGGTGAGGACACCCTCATGATCAGAGATTGTGATATGATATTGTAAGAGGACAGAGGCTTTGGCCCAAAACCTGGTGCTCAGAGATATAGGGGGTGCAAGCTGAAAGGCTCTGAGAACTCCTCTCATAAACCAGTTACAGTTTTTCAGGGCATAGGAAAGGTTTGATTCTTCTCAAGATCTTTTTTTTTTTTTTTTTTTTAACAAGGGTACATACCTATTAGTGACGACTAAGAGCCAACCCTTATTATTGAAAATATTTAACCAGTGCTTTCTTGGTCATTTTGTAAACCATATTCTCTTTCAATCTGTCTACTATGAATGTGAGCCCATGAGGGGTAGGTAGATTTTTCTAAACCCATGCTACTTGAACTTTATGGTGTACATGAGTCACCTAAGGAATCTTTTTCAAAGGCAGATTCTGATGCAGAAGGTCTATGGAGGCATGAGATTCTGCATTTCGACAAGCTTCCAGGCAATGCCAATCCACGTTCTGAGGACCAGACTTTGAAGATCAAAAGCCCAGAATAAAATGGTCATTAACCAGCTTTGAGGCTCAAAGTTCTTTTTGTTAAGTACATAGCAAGGAAATAATTTTGAAAAGTGAATTTTTGGGAAAGAGAAAAATATATTTTAAACTTCAAGTATTTCTTTATATGTCAAGAATGAGGACAGATAGATTCTGACCCTAAAGCTTTCCATAACTATGACAAAGGAAGATTGCAGGGTATGATGTAGAACCATTGCCCAGCAAACAGCAAGGAGGAGGGAAAGCCTCCTGGTTCCTGAAAGGGTCAGAGGGATAGGAGTAATAGGTGGGCCCTGACTATTCCTCCTCAGGTCAAATCCCTGGATGAGGGAGGGGTATGAAAACATGTAGATTATGTTTTCTGAGACTCTGAAGAAATCTGGCTGTATGTTCCTTTTTCCAATAAGGGAGAGCAGCTGTAGAACATAATGAAAGGAAGTGGAGTTGGGGTGGAAGGTCTTGACCTGGTATTTCTGTCTTCCTCCTTTGCCCCTATGGGAGGAAGAGAGCCAGGCATTCCCAGGGGCAAGCGCATACAATCATTGAGGGATGAGGTCCATCTTGCCTGCTGTATGTTTTAGGGTGAAGGGTACAGAAATCCCCGGAGTCAAGTCTGTTCAGTGGGGAATTCAAGCGGGAACTGAAGGTGAACATGTTTGGGACTCAGGATCTGCAGCTCCAAAACGTGAGAGTCAGTTTTGTGTGTAGCCCCCTCCCCCCCAGCCCTGATCCAGGTACATGTTTTACAGACACTCCAGCACAGGGAACTCCATGGTCTCCCAGAAGAACCAGGCAGGGTCAGCACTTCATGATGACACCCAAGGTTAATGTCTAGACCAAGTAAGGGGAGCAATTCCTCACGTGGGATTAGTCAGACCTAGAAAAGCTCCTCGTCTGACCAGGGGCCTCTCCCAACACCTAAGGATATGTAAGTATTTCTTGAAACTGGAGTCTTCTTGATGAGACAGAAGGAAAGGGATAAATTGTTCTGATGGGAAGGTGACTTTCGAATAAATGTAATAATTAGCTGACAGAGACTGATTAAATAGAGGAGATGGTGTGACTTTTAATTAGCAGGCTTGCTCAGGCTTTCTCCACCTTTCCTAGTCTTTAGAAAGAATGCAGGTGGGAGGGACCTCGAAGTTGAGTTCAATTACAGGAAATAAACCAGTTTTTCCTTGGGACATGGGAACAGTACTGTGTAATGCCACTCCTGCTACATTATCGTCTAATTGATTTAACAATAAACTAAATCTCACCACTCCAACACAAAAACATTTAATTTATATATTTTTTCTTTTAGATGGTGCCTTATTCATATGTATTTTACCTAATTACAATAGTATGCCTGATATTTCATTCTCTTTTAAAATTGGACATTGCATTATATGTACTTTTATGCTTGCCTAAACTTCTTTATCTTTATTTTTATATATTCAACCTTGCTTCCATTTATTGAGAAAAATGGCAAATATGTGTATAGATAAACTTTAGTAAATATAAATGTAACATATAAGTATTCCTCATTTTATTGCACTTCATTTTATTACACTTTAAATATGTTGCATTTATTTATTTGTTGCAAATGGAAGACAAGACTCTCCTTCAGCAAAAAGATTTGACTCACTTTATTGCAGTGGTCTGAACCAAACCGGAAATATCTCTGAGATATGCCTATATATACAAACACAGTCATGTGTCGCTTGTCGATGAGGAGATATTCTGAGAGATTCGCGCCATTAGATATTTTATCATTGTGCAAACATCATAGAGTGCACTTACACAAACCTAGACGGTTAGCCTACTACACACCTAAGCTATATAGGATAGCCTGTTGCTCCTAAGCTACAAGCCTGTCTAGCACGTTACTGTACAAAACAACATGAGATTAAATCAAACACAAGATAAAATGATGCGATTAAGAGACTTAGTAAACATGAAATGTATGAGGCTGTTGGTGTACCATGGCATATTGTTTTACATCAAACTTTGTTTTTAATAAGTAGACAGAATATATTCAAAAGCAATGATAAAAGTATAGTATAGCGAATACATAAACTAGTAAGAGTCATTTTTATCATTATCAAGTATTATGTACATAATTGTATGTGTTATACTTCTATATGACTGGCAGCACAGTAGGTTTATTTACACCAGCATCACCACAAACCTGTGAATAATACCTTACACTATGATGTTAAAGTGGCTAAGATGTCACTAGGCAATAGGAAATTTTCAACTCTGTTATAGTCTTATGGGATCACATATATACACAGTCCATTCTTGACCAAAACATCATTATGCAGCACGTGACTGTCTATATATTAGATGTATATGTAAATCTTCCTTTTATAGTAAATGATGAATCCAAACAGTAATCTAATAAGTTAGAAATAACTTTAGAATTGTAAATTGTTCTTGCTCATCCATCCAACAAATATTTACTGAGTGCCTTCTGTGTATGGGGCATGACAGATAATGTGGTGACTATGACGGGTGATCCAGTCCTTGTCCTAAGGGCTGGGCACACATATAAATTACCCTATTTCAGGGCAATTGGGGAAGCCAGAGGAGAAGCATAAATATTGCTGAAATGGTTCAGAGTGGAAGGTCCGGAAAGTGGTGATTAAACTGGGTTTTGATGAGAGAGGTGGGAGGATATTATATGTGGGTGGAATGTGTGAGCAGTAAGGTAGAGGCAGAAAGGTCAAGATATGTTCTAGAAATAGACAGTAGGGCAGGAATATGAGCAGGGCATAGGGAGGTGGAGCAAGAAGGTCAGACTCTGTTTAGAGTGTGCTGGGCCTAAATGCCAGGCACAGAACCCCAGATTTTAGTGAATAGGGAATGGGAAGTAATTGATGTTTTTAAGCTGAGAAATCACATGATTAAAGTAGTAGATTAATCTGATAGAAACATCCAAGACGTAGAAAGATGTACTAGGAGAGGGAAAATAGACTAACATTGCAACAGTCCAGGAACAAAGCAACTGAGAAGAGGGCAAGATGGAGCCTGAGAAGAGAAGATGCTCAGGATTTGGCAGCTTGCTTTTTTCTCTATCTATAGGTAAATAAAATAATTTTACATGGTTTGGCATCCTTCATTGTGCTGCCACCTGCCAAATTCGGAAGGGTGAAAAGCTGGAGGTCTCTGCCTTTTCTGAGGCTGGCTTAGATGAACTTCATTGGTTCTGCTAACTGTAAGTAATTAGCACACTTATAATAGAAGTCAGGTTCAGATAGCAGAACTTGAGAATCAATACAGAGAGTGTTATTATTGGTAGGAAATTTGTTGGTCAGTGAAGGAAATAAAATAGTGAGTGACAACCATCTTGCTGGTTATTAGCATTGGTACAGTTGGGTGCAGTGATAGGCAAAATGAATTTGCACGGAAATATTTTATTGTCCTACTGGTTAAAGTTCCACTGTGAAGAGATGGTGCTTTGTGTCTTCTTATTGAGAAGTGAATGTCCTTTATGAGGAACAAGAACTGAGATGTTAAGAAGAGACTGGCGTAAGGCCTTTGACATGGTGTCCTCCCGTGCTAGCTCCTTGAGATGGACACATCTATACCATATTGACCATTTCAGAGAGGGCCCCCAGGTATTCTTTCTTGGCAGTCTTTGATTTCTCTGTTCCTTTTTCTGAAACTTTAAAAAAAATTTTGTTGCCTAGGTTTGACCCCTAAAAATTTTATCTCGGTTTTATCTCTGGGCCCTGTGATGGCTGTACCTGTTTGGATTTTCCAGTTCAACTCCACCTCTGGTGTTCATTCAGAAGAAGGCTCTGCCTTAAGCCTTCTCTCTGGAGCCACCATGGGATTGAGGTGCCCACCATGGCAGTGCCTGCTTTCTCCAGAGGCTTGTCCAAGTCAACAACACAGAACTTTGACTGGGAAAAACTGGGGGATGAGGGCCCTCTTTATTTTCTCTCAATGGTGTTTAAGCCATCAGAACTCATTGGGAGTTTCAAGATTATTTTTGTTTTTCAGCTATGGGTCACATAAGCAGAAACCCATAGGCCTACGAGCTATGATGATTGTTGATAGTACTACACTTGGGGCACAAAATTTGAAAAACTTTGTTTTGTCCAATTTTGTTTTTCCTAATAATCCCATAAAACATCCCAGTCCTTAATGCCACATAGTGTATTCAATTTGAGCCACTCAAAAGTTACTTATTGGGCTATATTTGACTCCTATTGCAATGCCAATTGATTCAGGTCTGCTAGAGTGCCTTCGGGTGAGAAGTTAGAAACACAAAGCAGGGCTGTCATTGGGTAACTTCATAAGCTCTACTATCTCCACTGCTTTAGGCATATGTTTTAAAGAAAGATGTGGCCAAAAATCTTCAGTTGGCTCTGCTGTCCTTGCAACATAGGTTTGCAAGCACACTGTAAGAGTCTACAGGGTAGAACACAAATATCTAAAGGTTATGGATCAAGGTGGGCGGAAGGTAGTTATCCTCTAGATTCTCATTTTTATAGATACAGGTCAGCACATCGCTGATTTGGCATATGACGCTGGTAGTGCTTGTGAAAAATTTAACAGGTGCACTGTATTCGGGGAGGGGGTGGATGGAGAAAGAGAAGTGCAGCCTGAGGGAGGCAGAATTCTAAGATCTTCCCCATGACTCCCACCTACTGGTATTTGTGTCCTATAGAGTCCCCTCCGGGATGGAACCTGTGACTTGCTTTAGCCAAAAGAATATGGCAAAGGGAAAAAAATTGTAAATGTCATTAAGGTCTCAAAGCAGCTGACTTGGCATTAATCAAAGGGAAATGATCCAAGAGGAGCCTGACTTCATCAGGTGAGCTCTTAAAAGATGGCCTGGATCCTCATTAAGGTCAGAGGCTCTCCCTGGCTAGACTGAAGAAGTAAGCTGCCATGTAGTGAAGTAGCCTATGAAGTGGGCCATGTGGCAAGGGCCTACAAACCACAACCTTCCAACATCAGCTCCCCACTGGTTCCTGGGGACAGCTTTTGTCTAAGCTAGATACAGGGTGGCTGACACAGTTCTACATTTGCTCCAGGGGTGGACATGGGAAAGAGAGAGAGTTCAGGAAGGCCTCCTGCTAAAGTGGTCGTAACCTTGCCAGCAGCCCGAGAAGTCATCTGGCCACTTTGGGATCTGCCTGGCTTTGGGAGATTAGGAGTCCTAGCCGCTCTATGACTACTCAGGTCTCTCTAAATAAGTAGGCTCTACAACATCCATCTCTTCTTTTCCTGGTCAGTTCTTGGTAACTCTGTATCTTAGGTATCCATATCTTTTCCATTTGGTCCTTGCATTTGGGGGATGCTAATGCCCCACTCTGGCTGTTGCAAGTGTCTGGGGCTCAGGCCTACGCTGGTTAGCTCAACTTAACCCCCTGGCCATAGATACCAGTTTGGGGTTGGCTTTACACTCCATAAGAGCCTCAGTGAACATGTGCTGGGGGTGTCTGGATTTAAAAAGTGCTTTGCTCTTTTGAAGAGATCGCCACTCTTCTTCCTGGATGTAGCTAAAGAAGCTTTCAGTCGTGAGAGTTGCTGGGAATAATTTGCCACTCCATATGAAACTGACCACACAGAGAAAGATGAGAAAAATATGATGAAATCCAGGTCTTTAATGATGCTACTATACTTACTAACTTGAAAACTTCCCTCCCTCTGGACCTCCAGTGATGTGATCCCTGAAGCCATTCTGGTATGAGCTTGGGTGTGGCCTTTCCCAGAAAGGGCTTAGTTGGGTTAGCTGAAATGTTAGAAAAGTAGAACCTCACTGGCAAAAAGAATCACCTTTAATAATTCTACGTTTGCACCTTTCAAAGATCTCATAGCCCAGCAGACCTCACAAATGCTGGCAAATTTCCCTCAAACCATCATCAAATAAAATGTTCACTTCCAATTTGCAAAATGTCTCCATTTGAAAAATCTGGGAGGCTTAGAGAAAAGCAACATTTTTCTTCTAAAAATATCTGTACCAGGATTACAACAATTATAAGGATTACTGAAATAAAAAAAATCCTTTTGGGATTGAGATTTGCATTTGCAAAATGATTTGCAACCAGACCTTCCAGGTAGCACTTCATGGAAATCAAGAAGTGGGTTTTGAATATCTAGGCCATTTTCCCCCCATGGCATCCAAATCCATAATAAAATCAACTTTCTAGCTGTCTGGAATAGATAAGCCTAAATGCTCAGAATAGCTCTCCTGAAAGTGCTGAATAATTGTGATAAAAGTAGATGCAGCTAGGATACAGTCATATTTAATTGACTTACTTTAATTCTCTAAATCAGTTTATTACCTAAGAAGCTCCTCAATTCAGTTCTCACCCTGCATCTACCTTCTATAGTTTTCATAGCTGGCTCCTCAACCCTAAATAACTGAACTTGTGGCAGAGGCATTAGGGTTGGTTTGAAATGGCAGGATTTTCCCACTAATTTCTCCATTCAGGATTTCGTTCGTTCAAAGGAGACTTTGTGTTTCCCGTATTTCCTTCCCTTGCTTGTCTGAATCTAAAATGAATCTGAACTAAAAGTACTTGTTGAGTGGTTATGCTCCCAGCTGTAATTTGGAGTCACAGTATGAATATTTTATACTCAAAGAGTCACTGAAGATTTGTAGAGGTTTTTAAAAATAAATGAATACCCTCATTTTTGTTGGCATAGGTAGACTATAGCTGGGGGAAAACAAAAATACAGGACAAGCCCTCAGTCATTAGCCTTTAAAAAATGAATTTGAATTTGTGTTTTGGGATGATCAGGAGTAAGTGTGGTGAGCACACAGTGTCCTTCAGAGGAAAGAAAGACCAAGATGAAGGAGAACTGGGTAGGAAACAAACACAAAAGCCACCCAAATGCTCCAATCTCAAATTAAACCCACCCAAATTCCAGAGGTGCAGTTTCAGAAGGTGCTCTTCATGTCCTGGCAGAAATTAGGTGTTGAACTGGGGAGCCAGCGTTCAGATGCCTGTGGCTTCCTTTTGCTGCAAAAATAGACTTAAAAAATAATCCAGTCTTTGGCAAAGTCTCTTCCAAGATGGAGCGACCTGAGTAGCCTCTTTACTTTCAGTGTGTTTGCCATTGCAGCGAGCCCATAGCCTGGTGAGCTCATAGGTACTTCAAAGCTGTTGAATACAGTTGAAACAGAATATTAATACATGTTAACTAAGCATTTCCTTTTTTTTTTCTCTTATAAATCTATGAGGTTTATTCTCCTAATAATATCTATTTGTTTGTAGGGAGGTTCCTGTTAAGTAATTTTCTTTAGCTTTCAAGAACTAGAAAGTAGAGAGAAAATGTGTGGGCTCTTGCAATCTTTAAGCATGACCACACATAGGATAATAATTTCCCCAGAAACTTAAGCTCTCCTTTCTTGAAGATTTCTGTAGAAGGACATTCCAGTCACCAGTAACTTCTGATGTTCATTAACTACTCAATATACATTTTAATTGTGCCTGATTCATATTGCTTCTTTTATAATGTCCTAATTTTACCCTAAACAAACTATGTGGAAATTTAGAGAAAAAAAGGTAGGCTCTAAACTTTGATGGCTGGGTGCCAAGATCATGACCATGTGTGGGGTTTTGGGTACAATGCCCTATAGTAAATGTTCTTACATGACAACAACTTTTTTTTCCCCAACCATCTCTGTTTCATTCCTCATGTCTAACTTCTATTTATGACTCTACATTCTTTAAGTAGATTCAACCTGCAAAGAGTTTGTAAAAATTCAGATGTAAACAATATAAAGAAAACTAGATACAATTTTAACCCATTCAATTGGAAAATATTTTAAAAATTCTTAAGATGTAGCATTGACCAAAGTATGGCTAAAAGGGCTATTTAGATTGAGTGTGAAAGTAAAATAGGGGTAATTTCTGAGGATAGATTGGCAGCACATTCTACCCCACAACTAGTTATTTTTCCTACAGCTATAGAAGTGAGCAAAGATTCACATATTGTATCTATTATGATAGCAAAAACATGGAAACAACTTCTATGCTAAGCAACAGGGGACTCTTTACGTAAACTAAGGTATATTTATACAAAGGAATATTATGCAGCCATGTAAAAAGACAAGCTAATTGGAATGTGCAGATATTGAAAGAACGACAAATTATTGGCTTGAAAAAAGTAAGAGACAGAATAGTATGCATAGTTTAATCTAATTTATAGTAAAGAGTATACCTGTGCATTGTACATTTGCAGACAATTTCTCAAAGGACAAATAAGAAATTGTAATGACTGTAATGACTGGTACTTTTTTAGGTATGGAAATGGGGATCTGAGAGGAGAAGAGGGAGAACTTACTTTTTATTTTATACCCTTCTGTATTACTTTCATTTTAAAAACAATCATTATGTATTGATTTTTTAAAATTATAATCAAGTTTATTTAATTTTTTGATAAGCAAAGAAGTCCAGCTGTGACCATAATTCTACATCTCCTAAATTAATGCAGACTACTTTCTGTTTACCACCATGGATGTTCCCCACCCTCATCTCAATTTGTCTGACAATCTCTTTTTGGCCGAGTTCCTTAAGCACGGAGGACAAGTCTTAACTCTCAGTGTTCTTGTGCTCAGGTCTTACCTGTCACATAAGTGTTCTGTGGAACATTAAGGGAATGATTATACTCCTGACTTCTTCATTTCCAAGTGATTTTTTTGTGGGTTCTATAAACACTTTAGCAGTCCTGTCCATTTTCATTAATGTCAGTGTATTGGTTTTCTATTGCTGTATAATAAAATATCACAAACTTGGTGGCTTAATACAACATACATTTATTACCTCACAATGTCTGTGGTCAAGAGTCCTGGTACAACTTACCTGATCCTTTAGGATGTCTCACAAGACTGAATTCAAGGTGTTGTTTCGGGCGGTGATCTAATCTCAAGGCTCAACCAGGAAAGGATTACCTTCTAAGCTCATGATGTTGTTGGCAGAATTTGGTTCCTTGCAACCTATTGGATTGAGGGCCTCAGTTTCTAGCTGATTCTTGGCTGGAGGCTGTCTCAGTTCCCTTTCTTCACTAAAGCCAGTGAAGAGAGTGTCTACTTCTCTTGTAATGTAATCATGGCAGTGATAGCTCATCACTCATCTATTGGTTAGAAACAAGTCAAAAGTCCTGCCCACACTCAAGGGAAGATGGATATACAAGGGCACAAATACCAGGAGTTGGGGTCGTAGGAGACCACCTAAGAGCCAGCATAGTCATAAACTTGTCTGATTGACATTTGGGTAGCTTAAAAGGAATTCCATAAGGAAGGTCTTATAACCATAGATAATTTTTCCTAACAGTCTCCTTATCTTTCTGGTTACTTACAACTTCCCTGAGCTCCTTCCAGAACAACTTCTTCCCATCCTGTGTCCATTCCAATATCTTCTTTCCATCTGGGTTTTGTCTGATAATGTCAATCTGTATTTAAAGATCAATTCCATTCTTTCCTTATTTGTGTCTCTCACTTCTAGTCCTGAGAGTTGTGGGGAAGTGACTTAGGAGCCCTAGGGATAGGACTATATAACAATTAAGTAATCCTGACTCTTCTGGGCTCTGGTTCCGAGCTCAAGTACCACCTTCTTACTACCCACCAGCAGTTAGCCTACTGTGGCCCTGCTCTGCTACTCACTATATGTCACATTTTCTCCTTTATTTTCTTCATAAGGGTAATCACCATTGGAAGCTCTCTGGATTATTTTTTTTCTTGTTTATTATCTGCTTCTCCCCAAGAAGGTTAGATGCTGGGGTACAGGATTCTTATTTTCCCTTGTTCAGTGAAGTATCTCCAGGACATGGGATGGCTCCTGGCACAAGAGAAGCATTTAACAAGTATGTGTGAAATTAAAAATTAGATTAGTCAGTGCATAATCAATGTGGCCTATGAATCCTCTATGTGGAGGAAGCACCACTGCTGCCCTGGCTTAAATGGTCATTTCTCATGGTTTTTCTAGGTGCTCAATGCCTGTGAACCTGAACTTTGCCATCTTGGTAATATATAAGCATTCCTCATCCTCACTCTCTCCTCAGCAATCATTGAGCACTACAATGTCTGGATTAAAACATACTCCAGTAACTCAGCCCACAGGGTAGGCGGCATCTGGAAGGTGCTTCTCGTATTTTTGTTGGTCAGTGGCTGCCAGATGTTGATCCATGATCAAGAAATACTTGCAAAATTTGGGGCTCAACAACTGCTGCTCTTTACCTGCATTATCGTTGCAGCAGATGACATAATTATAGATGGAAGATGATAATGGCAACAATAATAAGAGTTAACTTTTTTAAAGTGCTTGATGTACCTCGGACTCTCAGCTGTGTGCTTTATCTGTAGTAGTGTCTCCTTTAATCATCACAGCAGCCCCATCAAAAATGGGAGATGATGTCCTTGGCAGGTGGAGGTGGTGGCCTTAGCAGTCCCTCTTGGCCCTGTTAATGTCGGGGCCAACCCCGAGGAGGATGGTGCTCTAGAGCCAAGCCTTACTTGGGTAAGGGAGAGAGGGCACAGGAAGGGAACCAGCCATTTTGATGGTAACTTAGAGTCTGCTGCAGTGTTGGCGATCCAGTTTTAGGAGAAGCTCCAACTTTGACTTTTAGGGCCAGCTGGTGGAGGCAATATACAAGTATCAGATATTAGCAAGACATCTACAAAACAAGGCCCAAGCTCAACACAATAATTCTAAGTTCACAGAAGGACAAAATAAAACCATAGGCAAAATTGCAACATGCTTAGACTTATGAAGTGCATCTTTATAGTCCACGTAGTCCCATAAATTTAAGCTGGAAGACTTGGAGAAGCTAGAACCAATCCTAAAGAACATTCTTAATAATATTCTATAATGAAGAATTCCCATTAGACGTTCAGCCTGTTCACTTAAGAAGAATTGTAGCACCTGGTGAAGAAGATGAAGAAGAGGGTGGTGCTGGAGTAGGGTCTCCTGGTTTCTCTCCTGCTAGAGTTCTTGGTACATTATTACCAAGGTTGTCATCAGAGCCAGGAATAATGTTATTCACTATCAGAATTAAGAACGTTGGTCTGAAAGATGCTGGGCAGTGCATTGATCCCTATATCACAGTTGGTGTAAAGGATCTGAATGGCATAAATTTAACTCCTGTGCAAGATACTCCTGTGGCTTCAAGAAAAGAAGATACATATGCTTATTTTAATGTGGAAATTAATTCCCAGAGGTAGTCTGTAAAATTAACAAAAGTTGCAGCTATCTTCTTTGAATTCAAATGCTACAAGCTTAAAAAAGGTTTACCAGTACAAAGTGTTGCTTTCATGGAAATGGATGAAATTAAACCTGAGCTAATTGTAGCAGAACTATACAAGAAACCCACTGACTTTAAAAGAAGGAAATTAAAATTATTGACCAAGAAACCACTTTATCTATATCAAACTTTGCACAAGGAATGACCCTTACATGAGTAACCTGGAACTTCTGTGAATTTTACCACTCACTAGAAACCATCATAGCTCTGTGAAGCATATTCACCATTTGACAGATAGGAAGCAAGACACACCCATGCCAAAGTGTGTCTATTGCAAACCTGTAGCACAGAATTCAAAGTCCAGAACATTACTAGCATGTAAGACTCCTTTGGATACAGGTTTATTGTAGGTTTTTAAACATATTTTTACTTTTCTATCGATCGTGCAATTAATAGTCTCTTCCAATTTACCACTACTCCAGCCCTGCTTCCTGGAACAACACTGTTGTGGGTAGAATGTGCTCATCTTCAAAATTAATGCAGCAATAAGAATGTGCTAGAGTTTACACATCTGTTAATTTCTGCTCCACTATGCTCTTTTGTTGGTTTGAGTTAATATCAAACTTTGGGTCAATATGGGTAGAATAGTATGAAATTGCTTTGAGAGAGATTGGACCAATTACACTGTCCAAGATGGTCAGTCTAGAAATTTATAGGCTGTTTCTCAGGGATGGCCTTAATTCACCTTGATCTCGTAGTTTTCCTGCTAAGTGTGTGCCTTGGCTGAATCAGTATCCATTTGGGAGTGTTTCCAGGTTGTAGTAGTGATTTTTCCTGATGACCAGATTGTTTTTCTTAAAGTGAGCATATTTTTAGTCATGTCGATTCACTGTTCTTCTACTTTACTTTGTTAGTCTTTCCAATAGTGATTCTAGGGTTAATGTGGAACCATTTCAGAATAATTGAAAATTTTTAGATGGGTTTATAATGTATTCTAAATCATGTAATCTAAAATAATTTTGAGTTAGATGCTAACGAGATACTACAGGAATACCTGCTGCTTTTCTGATAACTGACTGTAAAACCTGAAAACGTGTACTTCTTAAAGTGATGAGTATTCAAAATTTGAAGATATTCTATTTTTTTTTTTACATAGGCAGATAAAATTGCCATTTATTAGATATACCAACATTCATCCGCATGGAAATCTGCAGGTCATTAGCTTATTATAATTTGACTATTTACATTACTTTTGATTTACTGGGGCATAAATAAAACTTTTATAGTACATACAAGATGGCTATCTGATGCACAGAACATTAAAATCTGGGATGGGATTTCTAGGGGTTAGATGTAGAGCCCACATATTTAACATTCACTATTTTAAATGACCAATGCTAGTATGAGTGGAATTCAGAGCCAGTACTTGGCCTATTTTTAAACTAGTGTAATACTGTTCAATGCTTGCTTTTTAAAATAAGTAACCACCATGCTTCCATGTTCTGGCCACTGTGAATAATGAGGCTATGAACATTGGTGTGCAAATATCTTTATGGATATGATTTTTCAAGTCTTTGGTGTAAATACCAATAGAGAGATTGCTGGATCATGTGGTAGATCAATTCATAGTTTTTTGAGGAACCTCCGTACTGTTTTCCATAGTGGCTGTACCAATTTTCAGTCCCACCAGCAGTGTATGAGGGGTTTTTTTCTCCACATCCTCTCTATCATTTGTTATTACTTGTCCTGATGTTACTCCAATAAACTTAATTTAAAAAAAAAGAAAAAAAGAAATAAGGTATTGCTTAAACTAAGAAATATCCTATTCATTGCAACCTTGTTTAGAATAGTGAAAAGGAAAAAAAAAGGTAAAAAAACCAAAAAACAAAAAACAAAAAGAGGAAAGAATCTAAAGTCAATCAATAAGAACTGGTTAAATAAATTATACACATACACTTGGATTCAAGGCAATCATTAAAATGAATGAGGAAGATCAAAAAAAATAAGTAACCACGATTAAGTTATTTTTGCCTTGTACTTAAGGAGATCTAGTCTTTACTTTCACTTGTTCATTAGATCAATTCTTTTTACCAAGATGGATGTTAAAAACTATATGAGCCTGAAAGAATTCTCAATCAAACCTAATCGTGTCTTTCATTTCGATTACATTAATTCCAAAATGATTCAATCCACAATAGCACAAGAGGATGAGGACTTTGCCTTTAACTACTGTGTTGTTCCCTCAACTCTTAGACTGTGAGTTGTCAGCCCCCCAGACTGTAAGCTTCTCAAGGGTCAAGAGCCATATTTTCTCCATGTTACGTAAAATTTCTAAGGTTCTTGGCAGCACTCTGTGTACTGCAAAGTACTCACTGTTCTCAGAAAATTGTAAGTCGTTGAAGAATCAACATCATTAAAATGGCTACACTACCCAAAGCAATCTATAGATTCAATGCAATCCCTATCAAAATACCAATGGCATTTTTCAAAGAGCTAGAACAAATAATCCTAAAATTTATATGGAACCATAAAAGACCCTGAATAACAACGACAATCTTAAGAAAGAATAAAGTTGGAGGTGTCACACTACTTGATATCAAACTATACTACAAGCCTACAGCAATCAAAACAGCATGGTACTGGCATAAAAACAGATACATTGATCAATGGAACAGAATAGAGAGCCCAGAAATAAATCCACACCTATACTATCACATAATATATAACAAAGGAGGCAAGCATATACAATGGGGTAAAGACTGTCTCTTCAATAAATGGTGCTGGGAAAATTGGACAGATACATGCAAAAAAAAAAAAAAGGACCACCTTCTTACACCATATACAAGAATAGACTTAAAGTAACTGATGACTTTTGTTTGCTGTTGCTGACAAGACCTAAAAACTTATCCCTCAAAAAACCTACTACTAAAATGTAGCAAAACTGAAAACAAAAAAGTGAGAGAGTATTCTTTCCCGCTACGGCCTCAGCACTTCTAAAAACAACTGCCTGTTCAAATGTAAATGCAGTTTCTAAACCAGTTTATTAGGAGAATGTCAATGAAAATAATTTTAATAGCATTCTTGCATTAGGAATAAAGCTTAATGAAAACATGATTTTACCCTAATTAGACTGAAATAGCTCAACACTGTACACATAATCTGAAATGATCTTACTTAAGCTCACATAGTACACTGACAAGTCACTATTATAAGCTTTTAAGAAATGGATTTCTAATATTTGATTTTTCATAGTGTTTATTCAAAATTTAATTTTACCACTAATTTTTGCATTAGATTAGTCATTAAAGCAACACCTTTCTTATTACTGTAATAAGAAGACACATTCAAACAAAGGCATTTCAGAGTACTTGGGACTTGTTAAAAGTTCACACTTACAGGTTTCCTTTGAGCTGGTCGGTGCTTTTTGCCTTTGATCAGCTTCTTTCCCATTCATAGGAATGAACATTTTACATCAAATTTTAAGGTCTGTTTTCCTATTGTACCTTTTCATTGGTCTCCTCTCCAGAGTCTACTCTGAAAAATCAATGCTCTCTTTTAATATTTGTGTTCCTGCTCTGGACTATTGTAGGCAGGAAGGTGAGAGCAGAGGAAGTGGGGGGTGAATCTTACATGTCCTTCTAATGAAGAAGAGAATGTCATTGCCCAACACCATTCCCAAAGAGACTTGTCCTGGACACAGGTATGGCAAGTATACAGAAGGAATATTTTTGCTACTTTACCGGGACATCTCAGATGGTCATGCAGATGGGGTAATTAGACCCTGCTTCAGGTAACTTAACTGAAACATTTCCATAGACTTGGTAGGGCCTTAGAGGAAGTGAGTGATGCATGTTAGAACAATATAGACTCTGGAGTGAGGTGGGACAGACTTGCATTTCTGGGCCGTATAAGAAAGGGCTGTTTTCTTAACTTCTTGAACACCAATAACCTTGCCTATAAATTGAGGATAAAATAAAATGGCGATCTCACTAGGTCTTTGAGGCTTAATATTTACTGAACAAATTCATACATAACACCACTCCTTGGCACAAAGTAAGTGAAGTGCAGTCCTTCCTGTCCTGTCTTCATGACCTCCCACAAACTTCTAATGTAGACCAGTGCTGCTACTTATGACTCAAATACAGCTGAAGTTCTGCCAGTAAGGAAAACAAGTAAGGATGTTGCCCAGTGTGTAGACAACCACAGTGTCTCCTCAACATGCAAGAGTACAGGTGAGATGAAGAATCCAGATTGGGAAAAAGCCTAATTCAAAGAAAAGAATTCTCTATTGTGAGTCCTTCATGTTATACTTCTCTCTCATTTTTGCTTAAGAAATTCTTGCTTTCCCATTCCACCCTTCCTTTGTCCAATTTTCCTTCTTCCTCAGGGTTTATTTTTACTAAGAGTAATCTCCATTCATGTAGGTGCTCAGACTCCGAACCAAGTCTTGTCCTTGCTTTCTTACCTTCCAACACATTCAAGACCCTTTGTTTCTACCTTCAAACACCCCCTATCACCTCCACTGTTGACCCCCTGGTCCAAATCACCATGATATCTTTGTTAGTTCTCTGGACTACTTCAGGAACTGCTTAGTGGGCATTCTCCTTCTATGCTTCTCCCCAACTCACAAGAAACAGAGGAATTCTTGAAATGTTTAAATCTGATCATATCTCTTCCATCTTGAATCCCTCCAATGACTTCCCATTGAATTCAGAATAGAATCTCTGCAGAAATGTAGATTGACTTTCTCAGCTTTTAAATTATAATTCAAAGGGGAGGACACTCAGAATTCAAATAAGAGTGGCAAAGAGGTCAAGAAAAATTTAGTTATATTAGGTCAGGGAAAGTAAAATGTCTGGCTAGAAATACTGTAAGCATGAGCAAGATGAATAGTGTCAAAGCAACTATATAAATAAACTTGAACATAAAAGAAAAATAAAGAGATATAGCATACTCCGTCTACTAGGATATGTCCAACTGCAATTATCAAAACATTTGGCTAAGGATACCTTAAACAAATTTGCTCATATAAAAAGTCTGGAGGTAGGTAGCTACTTGGCTTACTTTAGGGCTCCCTGACATCAAGGCTCTGGGTCAACATCTCTGAAATTCTCTCAGCTTTTCCCTCATGATTGCAAAATTACTGCAGGAGGTCAAAGCATCATATCCTTGCAGGACATTCAAAGGCAGGAAATGGAGAACAATGCAAGACAGTGCTCCTCTCCTCTCTTAACTATCCTCTCATTAATAGAAACATTATAGATGTAGAGGACAAAAACATATATAAAACTTTGCTAATTTCTTCATCTTTCATAATAGTAGTCAGTGCCCAAAGTTGAAATGTAATTACAAAAATAATTTCTATAATCTCAGTAGTATTCTTATATTAATTTTATTCTAACTTTTAGGAGGATTATTTAGAAATTATCACTTTCTGCAGTGGGAAAATATTTGAATTTTAGCGATTCCTCAAATTTTACTTTACTATCTTTTTCTCTGGTTAAAGTAAAAATACTTTACTTAATCCAATTAAAATGTCATAAATAATATGACACAGTTTTTATAAAATCATCTATTTCTCTCTGTCTGGCTATCTCTTTGTCTTTCTCCCTATCTATTTGTCTGTCTCTCTGCCTGTTTGTCTATCTATACTTCTGATTGTCTATTTTTCTGTCTGTCTATATGCAGAGATGGATGTCTTAGATGGTGTTTACCAACCTATAATACTGGTTGTTTAGTTTTGTAGAATTTTGGTGGATTCTTTATGGTGCTCTGAATTTTAAAAATTCAGAAATTTTAAAGTAAGCATGTGTTTTATAGCTAAAAATGTTAGAAGAACAGGTGATTAAAAATAATACCTTACATATTTTGAGATGTGATAAATATTACTGTGTTGCACATTCCAACATGAATAAAACACTAAGATTGGAAATAGTGATTGTTCTTACTGTTCTCTTTTGTAATCTTAATGTCAATCACAATGTTTTAGGCATTTTATAAGATACATAATTGATATGTTCTAGATTTGAGCAGATAATCAGAAGACAGGGAAATGTCACTGAGGAGAAAAGTTAATGCAAAAATAAGTTTGAATCGAAACACCAATAAATACAAATATTAGGAGTTCATAAGATTTAGAGTTTATGGGATGCTTGTGACAGAAGGTGCTTCAGACCTGGAGAAAGAACAGGACAAAAGAAATCTGTAGACATACAACTTCAAAACTGAACGAGGTAGAGAGCACAGTCCCCAGAACACGGTGATTGCACATCAGTGTTGGTTTATTTCCCTGCATCTTGTGAAAACACCTGGCTTAGAGGTACAATATGCTAGTCTATTAAAAACATGGAAATCCAAGCTAAAGAAATTAACTTTCATACTCTAAATGGCTCCCTGATATTAGCGTGTGGTATTTGGAAGGCAGTGACTTCAATAAAATAAACTAGGGTTTAAAACCTTTCACTCCTTAGCAGGCTGTCCTTCTTCCTATGTAAAATGGAGTTAATACTATTATGACTTACCTTGTAGGCTTGTTACGAGGACAAAATGAGGTAAAAGCCAAGAGGCAGTTACTCTAAATATGCACTAAATAATATCTTCAAGGAAATTTCAGCCCAATAATTCATACTATTGACTGTTTTTGTTGTTGTTCCTCTACGGTTTCTTTTGCTTTAGGTTAAATCCATTAATCCTTTTGTGCCTCTGTTTCCCCAAATGTAAATTTGGATTGATGTCTCTGAAGGTATCAGATGCCAAGTGTACACAAATAATTTGCACCAGGAAGCTGAAGTCTGTTCCTGGGCCACATAGTTGATACCTGGCAAGCTACTGACCTTCTCCCTGTAGAGTTCTGTTTCCTTATCTCTACAACAGGCACCACCAAATTGGCCTTCCTTCCCAGGGCTGCTTCTTGGCAGAGCTCATAGCTGTTGGTAAAGTACTTGACAAACGTGGTGTGCTGAATGGTATCTGGTGGGGAGTTTAAACCAAAGGTGAAGCCTTGATAAGAAGGTAGATGGTGACATATTTTTGATACCTACCCTGGGCTCTTATGAATAAAACCTTTCCTGGATATCATCATGCAGTACTGTACACTAACAATATTAATCATAATAGTAACTAGCAGTTATTGAAAGCTTAGTCTATTCCAGGCAGTGGAATACATGGTGGATTTGACACCACAAGCAGATCATTTTTTAATAACTCATTATGATGCAATTATTTTTGGTATAATCTTGAAATAAAACAAGTAATACTAATGATCAGAAAAGAAACAGACATTGAACACTTTTTATTAAACTTTGTATATATAATCATGCCAGCCAAAATAATAACAACAAAAATAAAAACAATTAAATTCAAAAAAGGAAACAAGAAATCAATGAATATTTTTTAATTACACTACCGTATTCTAGGAAAAATACAAACAAATAAATTCTGTAAGTTTCAGGGAATGATTTATACACAAAGCTTTCAGTTATACAATTTGTTATCAATAACCTCCCGCCCATCCACTATACAAATGCAATATTGTGAGTAAACTAAGCTCAAATAATTCTGAACCCTAATGATCTTCCTCTAGAAATGAGTACATGTAGCTGAGTCTGTCTATGTCCAGGGTCAATGGTATAATTGGCCGACTGTATAATTTCCATGTAAAATAAGCCATTTAAGAAAGACTGGGTAATAAATATGTGCAATTTGAAGCTTATATATGTATGATCATGTTAAAACTCAACAGTAACACAGCAATTGTTTAGAACATATTTCAGACCAGCATTTTTTTTTTCAGGGAGGTATATTTTATTCCAAACAATGTTTAGAATTGCCAATGAATGGTGATAATAATTTTAGGTTGTTGTAGCTTTTAAATTCTCTACGAACCATGAACCCCCTGAAGGCATATACTCTAGTCCCATGATTGTACTAAGTGCTTTGCATTCATTAACTCATTTAATTCTCAAGACTATTAGTATTATCCCCATTTGACAGATGAAGCTCGGAAAGGGTAGATAGCTTGCTAGAGTTTATATTGAATTAGTGGGAGGCCAGCTGGGATTAGAATATGAACCCAGACAATTTCTCTGAGACTGCACTCATGATCTGGGTGGCTGCACTGTTTCCAAAAAACAAGCATTGGGGCTATGTGGAAATAACTTACATTTTCATTGTTGTATGTATAGCTTTTTTTCTCCTTCCTCATCTTTTTTTCTTTTTAGTTCAGAATGCATTTAGGAAAGCACAACTGATCTGAATTCCTGGTCTGGAGGGAGCTGCTATAGAAGTTGGGATGTGCAGCTCTTTCAATCCACATTTGAGAAGATATATTTCAATAAAGAACCTGAATGCATAAACCAGACTGATTTAAGAGCTATAAAAGAAACATTTTAAATTCTTCTGAAAAGACTATGAAGAGCACAGAAAGCAGAAGATACTAATAGAAAGTTCCAGAAATGCTTAGCAGGACAATTTAGTAAAAAATCACACAAACGACTACTTTTGACTCTCTGTGGAAGTCTCTTGCAAGTAAGGGAAACCATTGAGTTGTTGATATATTTTTGTTTTTACTTCTATAACCTAGTCATTAAAATGTCCCAGGGAACCTTTGCTCAGTGGCACACTGAGCTGGGAGAAGAAAAGGGTCTTCTTGTTCATCACTCACACACATCAACGTTTGGGAGTTGTGAATCAGGATGTTAAAAAAATTATTCTTTCCCTGACATAATCCCAAGCATATTCGTCATGCAAATAAAATTAGCTTTCTGTAATTTAATACAATATTGCTTACATACTTCAAGACAAGCTTCTTCCAGAAAGCCATTAAAAAAAAACAAAAAAAAAAAAAAAAATGAAGCAAACTCAGTTTTGCCTAAGTCTCTTTAAATCATCACAATCTTTGTCTGTTGACCAGGTGTTCAATCGTTCTTTCTAGATTAGATTTTAAGGGCATTACAAGAGATAATGTTAGCTGGTCGATTCTGTTCCATATATAACATACCAATGACACACAGGACGGATGAGGTAAGTATAAGCAAATAGAAATCAAAGGAAAATCACTGATGTCTGGGTAGATTTTCACTCTATTTACACTGAACTACTCTAATACAAAACAAAATTTTTATTCGATGAAAGATATTGGGCTTCCAGTTATATAAAATACTTGATTCACTTATTTTCCTTTTTCAGCTGTTTTCTTGGGGCTCTGTAGAGAGCCACAAAGTTGTGGACTTCTCAGCAAAGGTGACACAGAATCTGCTTACTCAGCAAATAACTCTATCACAGGGCAGGAGAATTATCCTTCATGTCTGCAATCTCAAGGGCTGCCCCTCCTCCCAAACAAAAAGAGAAAGACCCCAATACTGCATAAAAGATATTTACTTTGTGTTATATGTAACTTTTTAAGTGTTAGTTTTTTTGCGATAAATACCAGGTTCTGGCTTGAGTTGAAAACTGTGTAGGTAATAAGAGCACAAGGGAGATTAGAAAAAGATAAATGCACAGAGAAGAGCTAGCGTTTATCTTGAATTAATGACAAAATTAATTTTTTAAAGCCCCAACTTGATGAATTAATGAGAGTGTGTGTGTGTGTGTCTGTGTGTCTGGTTTAAGTCTGTCTGGATCTCAACAGAAACACAGAGTATCAAGTTTTCTTTATTTCCACTAAAGATGAAACAATAATTGACAAATCATTTCTCAGAGGATTATGTTCAACACAAAGGGGTCATCCTGATAGTGGATATGGTGCAAATACTAGAAACGGTTACCTAGGAGAGCTGGGGAATTTCTCTTCCTGGGGCTGGGTTTGGGGTGAGGGGTAGAGAGAGGGGGACTCACCTCTAGATGTTTTCGGTGCAATCTTGCCTTAGTGGATGATGAAGTTTTCAATCTTCTAAGATCCATTTCACCCTAGGTTTCCAAGATAATAAAGACAGAGCAAATCTCTAGTGCCCAGATAGGCCACATTTTGGCTGAACTGTATCAACAAGACAGTGTTTGCATTATCAAGAGACCTCTAGCTGGTATTGTAATCAAGGCAGAGTTGAAGCAACATCAAGTTCTTTTGGAATGAGGTTGAATTTAGTATTCACCCAGTGTCATTCTTCAGAGAAGCACACTTCACCCTTCCAAAGGAACACATTCATCTGGACAACATTCTTGGTCAGCAGGTATTATTATGATAATACCTTGAGTTTATTTAACATCCCCACTCCCTTTTCAGGAGAGGTCAAAGCCAGTTGGGCAGTCAGTCAACAACATTTATTGAAGTCTCTTAGTGTACAGAGCTGTGTATTAAATCACTGTCAGACACCAGCCAGCTTGGTCTTCGCCATACACCAGATGTATCTCTGGGGCTGGCAGCAATACTCCCACACACTCGCCTGCTCAGGGTTGCACCCGGTCTGTCTGATTCTGGCTCATCAGCTTTTATTTGCCTCTATTAACTTAGAGATGTAGCAAATCTCTCTACATACAAACTTGGAGATTTTTTCCCTGCAGATTCTGTCTGGGTCAGACAAGCCACAAATATTTTTTCTAGGGCTCAGGACGCTGAAGCTGCCCACGTAGTTAAAAGCAGGATGCAGAATGCTAACCTTAAGTGAAAAGGAGCAAAATGACAAAATTATCTGAACATTTTAACCTAAGAAAAGGAGGAGGTGGCTTTTGGAGAGCTGAGAGTTTGTCCTCCCCAACCTGTTTTCCTGCTTCAGGTGGAATAGACACTGGACTTTGGTCAAACTACTGGACACTCTGCATTTTCCACAGGATAACAGGAAAGAGCGAGGTTAAGAGAGAAGGACTATATGTTGTGAAACATTTCAAATGACACAAGAAATATGAGTTGATTGTTCAAAAATTTAAAAACAGAACTAGGCCAAAGAAAAATAATTAAATATCACCAATAATCACTTAACCCAGAGTGACATCATTTTCACTTTGATGAATGTCCACTCAATCCATTTTTCCTATGCGTGTGTTTCTTCATATAAATAAAATTGTATTATTCAATATAGGACCATTTTATATACATGTCATAACATGAAACCATTTATCAAATTTTAATGGGCCCTTTGAACTTCTGTATTTTCCTACATCTAAAGAAGGCTTTTAGATTTCTAAAACTGTGCTCCAAGAAACACTGGTGTTAACTAAACAATATTAAAAATAATTCAGTTTTATGATAAATTATGAAATGCCACAATATAAATTTATTCTTTTTCAAAGATACCTAAATTATCTTGTATTACTTTTGTAAGTAAATTTTCATTCACTTTTCACATAAAAAAATATTATATTTTTGTGTTCTGAAGTGTAACAGTTGGTAATTGCCATAAATTTTGAGTAGCAAAGACTCTTCAAAACAATGGCCTAGATATCAATGTTGTAAGTTTCCCATGTGAAACAATTTCTAGATCCAGACCATTCAAGTGTGGTATGGGAATTTCATAATGTCATCCTGGGCCCAGGTTTCTACCAGCGGGCTCTCCACCAACCCTGGTGGGTGGTCTTGTACTCACAATTCTGGATGGTGCCCCCTTGCCATTCTAGGCAACAAGAAGGGGAAAGAAAGATTCAACCCTCATGTAACACATCTATTCATACTTTATTAAACTAAAATTACTTGCATGGTCACTGCTGGCTGTTAAGGAGTTTTGGGCATGTAGCTTTGGACTGAGTACCAATGTGCACAGATAAAAACGGATACTTTACTAAGTAAGGCCAGGAAATGGATATTAGAAAGACAACCTGCTGTCTCTTCTCTATTGGATATTCAAAAGTTTAAGAAAATTTGAGATGGAATATCACTCACTTTCGACACCTGTCAGAAAATTTGATTTAAAAATAATTATTGATTGAAATATACAAAAAATTTCAAAGCCTTATTTTAATCTCTTTGCATTTATTTTCCTAGTCTCCACTAATTGAATAATCAAGAATGGTGGTGCTCCAGCTCCATGTCTCACTATTTTAATGCCCATGTTGTAGGAGGCCCCATAGAGAATGGAGAGGGAGCCACAGCTATAGGTTGGGGACATCTGACAGAAGAGCCTGAGTTGGATGTTTGAGAACTCAGGGACCTATGAGCTCTCTCTCTATCTCTCTTTGAACCTCGAGAGTGGCAAGAAAAAAAAAGACATGCTTGGAAATAGTTTTGCCAAAATAAAACCAACATACAGATACTTTTTTATGTTTATTAACTTTGCTAGTTTGGGATATTTAATACTTAATATGAAGTAGTAATAACTTGGAATTTTATTTATCATATGCAAACCTATAAAGGGATTTAATACTAGAATTTCCTCAAAATAGTTTCTGTTAGAAATAAGTAATCAGCAACCTTTTGTTGTGATTTTTACTTTTTTACATTCAGCTTTCTCTTTGGCACAATGAAAATCCAGGCTTGCTTCATTCATTTATATGTTCTTTCATTGGACAAGTATGTATTGAGCATTTTCCATGAGTTGTAGGTTGGCTTTTTCAGGAAACAAGTCTGAGACTGAGTTTATCACATGATGCTCATTAAGGAGCACCTTAGGACTGACCACCTGTGAAAGGGAGGCGAGGAATCAGAAGTAGGCAGAGGAAGTGATTGAGCTATGATGCAGACTCAGCCAACCTTATGGCAACTACTTGGGATAGAATGACCATTCAGATTATCTAGGTTCAGGAGGGCTAGCCCTTTGAACCCCTTTGGCCATCAGTCACTGGGTCTCCCTGGAAATGGCCATGATCTTGGACTGCATAGTTCTATGAGCGTATTTGTTATAGCAGCTTAGCTAAGAACTGAACAGAAGTACATTTCTCTCTCGTAAAACAGTCTGTATGGAATTTGTCTAGGTGGCAGGAGGGAGCCCAGGGTTTTTCCATCTTGTTTCTGTGCCATCCCCAAGGTCACTGTCAACTGCTCCATGGTCAAAGCTCTGCTGCAGCTATGGTCAGGTTTCAGACAGTGGAAAAGAAAAAGTTTAGAGGGGTAAAGCTCGTGGTCCTAAGGCCCAGACCCAGAATGGTGCACTCCTCCACTCACATTTTACTCTGAACATGGCCACACATAGCTGCAAGGGAGGCTGGGAAATGTAGTCAGATAGGCATCCACAATGCCAGTCACACTTCCATTACTGTTGGAAAAAGAGCAAATGGATTTTGGTTGATAATAGCAGTCCTTGTGACAGCAGCCTGCAATTCCACTTTATGTCTTCCTTAGTAAGTATTTTGGACTCACAATATGGAGATTTCTATCTTACAGACAGTAGCTCCTGGCACATCATAGATCAAACTTGCATGGTGAGAGCATTGCATAGAGCCTGGTGATTCACATGGCTGCATCGTGATACAAACTGGTGAGCTTTAAACAGACTCTTGCTTGGCTTACCCCCAGAGCCTCTGATTTCATAGGTCTGGGATTCGACCTTAGCACTGGGGTTTTTGAAGTTCCACAAATGATTCTCTGGTACTACCAAGGTTAATAACAGCTAGTTTAGCAGGAAAAATGAAATTCTGGATCAATTAGGCCTCTGTGTGTGTGTAAGTAACTTTCTCCTCATAATTTAGTTCAAGCAAATGATGGCTCAGGTGACCGAAATGTCCACAAAGGTATATCTGGCTGTTGATAAGACACGATTCAGAAATGAGAATGCAGCAACCAGAACACAGCTCTCTCTCCCTCCGCTTTTGTTTTCCCTCTCCTCTCCCTACATTCTTTTGTATCTCTTAGCAGTATTTCCTCTATGTCCTCTCTCCTTCAATCTTGGTTATGAAAGTAAGATGCTATTCGGCTAACCTCCTCTTTGGATCAAATCCAGCAGGAAGATAGAAGAGCTTCCTTTTTTCCTTTTTGGATTATTCATTTTAAATCAAAGATGTCATATACACAAAAGAATGTATGTAATGTAAATATGTGATTAAAAATGTAATAACAATACCAAGTCCTATCTACTCACCACACAGGTTAAGAAACAGAGCATCATTGATACTTTAGAGACCCCACTCTTTGCCATCCATTGCACCCCTCCCCACAAAGAGCACCACAGAAATTGTAGTTCATCTACAGCTTACTTTTGTGCTGGTTTTGACTTTATCAAAACACAATCATACCATATATATCCTTCTAGAAGTGATTCTTTAACACTTTGTTTAATACTTCAATCATTCACATTGATGTGTCTATTTCTGTTTATTTCCATTGCTGTATAGTATCACATTGTATGAATTTACCTCAATTCATTCTCCATTCTCCATTCCATGGACCTTTGGGTTTCCATATTTTTTGCTTTTATTACTAATGCCACAGCAAACATTCTTATATGAGTTTTTTCAGGGTATTTAACTAAGAGTGGACTTACTGGGATCTAGGGCATAAACTTCTTCGAATGGTTTTTAGGGTCTGAGAACTAGACAAACCAACTTCTGGAGTGTTGCACTGATTTACATTCCCACTACCAGAGTAGGAGAGAGCCACTGCTTCTCCATCTTGCCAGGACTCAGAAATCTCAGAAATTTAAATTTTTATCAATCGGTTGGGCATAAATCTTATTTTATTATGGTTTTAACTTTTACTTCTCTTATTACTAATTAACCTGAGCATCTTTTCTTTAGTATGCTTATTAGTTTTTTCTATTCTTTTCAGAGATGTCTATTCATGTCTTTGGCCTCTTTTTCTATTAAGTTGTGTTTTAGTTTATTAATTTAAATATTCTAGATACTCTTCTCTGTCAATTATATATGTTGCAAATATCTTTTCTCAGTTGGCAGGTTATTTTGGTATACAGAGAAATACTAAACTTTAATGTATTCGAAGTCATCTAACTTTTTTTAGTGATTTATACTTTTTGTACCTTGCTCCAGAAATCTCATATTCTGTAGTTATATCTTCTTTTATAGCTTCTTCTCAATAATTTAAAATTTTATTATTCTCATCTAGATATTTAATCCAGCTATAATTAATTTTTGTGAGTAGTGTGTGGTAGGAAACCTTTTTTTTTTTTTTTTGCCTAAATTGATACACAATTTTCTAAGTCCATTTATTAAATAATCCAATGGTGAGTGACCAGTTTTACTGTCTGTAAAATGAGTATGATACTAGGACCTGTCTATATTTGTTATCTATTTCTATGTAACAAATTACTCCAAATCTTGTAGCTTAAAACAGCATTTATTCTCTCATAGATTCTGTGCATGAGGAATCTGGTTGCTCTGGCTCAGGTTCTCTTTCACGACTGCAAACAAGGTATATTGATGAGGACTGCAGTGTCATATGAAGGGTCATTAGGGAAGGGTCTTTGTCCAAGCTCACTCATGTAGTTGTTGGCAGTGTATAGTTCCTCAATGGGCAGTTGGACTAAAGGCTTCTATTCCTTTCTACCTATTGGCAAGAAGCATCCCTCATTTCTTTGCCATTCAGCCCTCTCCACACGTCACCTCACAGTGGCTTCCTTCAAAGCGAGTGAGTAAGAGAGTGAAAGAAGTCACCCCAGATGGCACTTACAGTCCTTCTATAACCTAACCTTGGAAGTGACATCCTATTACTTCTGCCATATTCTATTCCTTAAAGGCCATAATCTCTTCCTCAATAAGTCCAGTCCTCATTCAGGGAAAAGTGATCCCACAAGGAAGTGAATAGAAGGAGGCTGGCATCATTAGGAGCCTCCTTAGATGCTGTCTACCACACAGGTTCATAGGCTTTTTGTGAGGATTCAAAGAGTTAGTATGTGGAGAGCATTAGACCAGCACATGGAGTACAGTAAGTGCTTCAGTTAGTGTTTACTGCTATTCTTTTGAGATCTCATAGCTGCACTTGTTTCTCATGTCAAGTTTCCATATATGAGTGGCTTAATGTCTAGGCTCTATTAGGTCTTTTTGCCTCCTTTACTAACCCTGTGGCAATACTTAGAATTTCAATTGTTTTGTCTGTATCATAAGTCTCAAAAGCTGGAACCTCTTTTTCAGGGTGTTCTTGGCTGATCTTGACCCTTTGATCCTTCATCTACATGGCAGAGTACAGTTGCCCAAAGGTTATGCTGGAGCCACATTTCTCTGCCTTAGGGAGAGGGAAAGCAGGGAGTGAGGACAGTGCAACTGCTTTCCTGGAAACATGAGGGGGTTTCTGCTGACAGAAGGCAGCATGAATGAGGGTGGGATCTCTATTCCAGTCCTCACCCACAAGAGACCACTGAGGGGGTTGAGGTAGCCTGCAGATTCAAGTTTGTTTCCCAGCAACACAGTAACAGAGCATATGTGCACCCAGTGCTGTGGGGTGGGAGTGGCATTCTCTTCTACTTGTTTCTTGTCCTACTACTCCAGAGCTAATGGAGGTGTTAATGGCCAGGTGGTTGAGGAAGGCTGGAAGAACAACCCCTGGATAATAAGCTGACCCTGAAGAACTGGCTTTAAAATTTTAAATGAATTTTAAAATCCTAAAATATGGAGCTGATATAAGATTCACCTAAACAAACAGAAAGGAAAAGTTTATTTCAAAAATTTTTTTATTCCATCCTAAGAAATGATCTCAGAGAAGACTTCAGTTTAACCCTACCTATAAAATCAAAAAGTAGTAGAGAACTAAGGATCACTTAATCTCTTCTAAATGTTTCTGATTAAACACAAATAGGAAAGCAATTAACATGCAACTTTAAGCCTTGTTTAGAAGGACATAAACTTTCAAAATAAATGCTTAAGAATTTTGGGGACTCAGATTTTCAACAAGTGTGTGCAACATGTATGAACATAAACAGCTCAAATGGAGATTTGTGTTGGAAGCAGACAACCTTCCTCACAGCCTAGCATCAGGAAATGGTATTCAAAGAAATGATGTTCTTTGTTTTGAACAGAAGTTTCTCTGGTCTGTGAAGTTATCTCCACAACACTAACCATGTACAAGAAGGCATAAGAGGGAATTATCACAATTACACTGGAAAATATTTACTCAGCTATTTGAAGAACTCTATAGTTGAATCTTTGCTAATTAGATTCACCACCTAATAGCTATTCTTAATTCATGAACAATATTTTCAGAGGATTTAATGATCTGGATAAAGCATAAGTGCAGTGTGTTGCTCACACATTTAAATGACTCCTCAAAAATCAAGTGGGGAGGGTCTGGGAGATTTGAATCACCCAAAACTCATTTGGCCTGTCAAATCAGAACCTACCCTTGACATTTGTATTTCTGCCCTGTCAAGTCATAGGGACTCCATTTTATGAAAATGATTTTGGGGGAAAAAAATTTATGTACTATTTTATAGTTACATGGAGTTACACCAGTCCAAATAATTTTCCTTTAATTGGGTTTGCTGGAGAAAAACAAAGGGAAGGGAAGGACTAGAGAAGAGATGCATTATTATATATAAAATTTTTATTTATTTAAGATGGGATTTTCTTTAAACTTTTATTAAATTTATTGGGGTGACATTGGTTAACAAAATTATATAGGTTTCAAGTGTACAATTTTATAATACATCATCTTTATATTGCATTGTGTGTTCACTACCCAAAGTCAAATCTCTTTCCACCGCCATGTATTTGATCCTCTCTACCCTTTTCTATTCCTTAAACTTTTAAAAACCTACCTCTACTTGTTCTTATGAGGAAGAATAAAGAACCAGAGAATTTTAGACAAGCGCAGAAAATTGCTGCCTTCCTACAGACTGTGGCCTCCCTGAGGTCAGCTTGTTGTGTCTTGTTTGTTGCTGTCTCTCCAGGGGCTGGATGGAGAGGGCCTATGAGGAAATGAGCCATCATCTCTTTGCTGCATTTAATAAAACTTTAATACTCTGTAGAGGAGACAGAGTTTGTGTATATATCAAAAAAAAGAGTCTAGATAAATGAGTTTTAATTAGAGCAAAAGAGCTTTTTACAGAGAACAACTTTCCATTTGTCAGAGGATGGAACAATGGAATGGGTAGATTACTGAGTTATAATTATCAATAATGCGCCAATTTTATAAAATAGCACAGGGCTCCCTCTCTCCATTTATCCAGAGGTTATCAGGAAGGAGATGCTATATGTACAGGTTGTCCTAAATGGGTGGTGTGGCTGCACCCGCTTCTTTCCCTTGATCCTTCTTGATTGTTTCATTTTATGTGTAGATGTCATGTGCTTCCTATTTCACTTTTAGAACTAATAAAATATTTCTGTCTTGACCTTCTAAACATCATCAGTTTCTCACTTCTTATGTATTTATAAAATGTGTCACCCATGGCATTTTTATGCTAATGTAGTTGTTAATGGTGCTAGACTGGAAATATTTCCTTCATCACAAACAATTTGAATAACCCTCCAAGATGAAAAGTTACCAATGAGATACACACACATATATCTACATGTTTGTTTTATATAAAGTATATATGTGTGTACATATCTTTTATATCTATATCTATCTGTTATTTTCTAATTTCTAAGATTGATTAGCTTATTGTTATATTAGCTGATAGGCAGTGATTTAAGAGTCAATTGAGCTAAATATTCTGATGGCCAATTCAGGTTTTTTTCCCTGATCATAAGAAATTACTTCTCTCATCCTCCACTATGTAGTTTAATGTACTACACTGAAATAAACTTATTGTCTGGATGACTATAATAATAAGTTAACCATTTGTTCCATATACAAATAAACAAATAGCATCATTTGATGGTCTGATTGGCCACTTGAACAGTCTGAGATGACTAAGACATAGCTGTAGAGTGAAGGTCAAGGTAGCCTGTTCTGAGATTTTATTACTAATCTAGGAAATGTTCTTTCATCCTATAAATTTACATATAATTGTGTAAAGATATAGAAGAAAAATAAAATGATGTTTACATTTGGAGTTGGGGTTTATGGAAGGGTTTTCTGTCTTAATCTGGGTCCTCTTTAATGTAAAATCCCCAAGAAGGCAGCCTGCTGTGTTTCTGTCTCTTCTCCCCACAAATCCTCATTGTAATTATTTGTTGTCCCTCAGATCTGCATGCTGAAATCAGTGCTGGCATGGCACAGTCAAATAAAGCACGGGTACATTTGGCAGGGGCTGGGGTGTGAATATACACACTGCAGAAAGGCCAGATGGGTCCTGCCACCTGCCACTCATGGTGCTGCTGTTTGTTTGGGTCACTCCTAACTTTGGGGGTGACTGGATGTGGCTAAAGAGAAAATGCAGTCTGGTAAAATGCTTTGACATCATGAAGGTTTTGGTGTTTTATCTGGTTATTAAGTTTCTTTTGTGACTATATTCTTAAATATTTGTTTCTCAAACATTCATTTTTAACTCACTATAAACACTGTAATTTTATGTATATTATTGATCTTGTAAAACAGTCAACAAAAGTCTAGGAGTAGGTTTTGCCGAGTAGTACACAGGAAATGAAAAGGAAAAAAATACTAAGTGTGTGATTCCTCAGATTTTGCCCTCTTTTTCTGTAAACCTTGCTCAATTTTTAGTCATAGTAAAATTCATGCTGTGGAATTCATTTTCTTTGGTTGACCAAAAGGGCCTTTATCAGAGAGGATTAAAACTAAAAGCTACGTGATGAGGCTTAAGTGCTGGAGCTGTGGAAATTTGAGGTTTACATGACACTATTCATGTTAACAGTTGACCTGATAACTCAGATGCAAAGAAGCCAAATGAAACTTCAAATACGAGAATGTGCTGTGAGGTCCATGCCTTACTAAAGATCTCCCACATTTGATTTAGAGACTATGAGCAATTAAAAATCCACATATTCTTCTTGAGATCTAGATACCAAGTAGACTTAAATAATCATTTTTTATATAAAGTATATTTTTATTAACATAATAATATGCCATTTCAACAAAAGTTGAGAAAAATATCAACAATATTCTTGGCATCTAAAGGTGAAAATGTGAAATTTAGGAATATATATCATTGTTTTTTCTCTTTAGTCATTGATAAATTCTTGAATAATTTTCTCCTCTTTTTCAAAGAGTTTTATTTAATGTGAGAAAGGCCAAATAGTGTATTTGAACCATCTGTACCACAAATGTATTAAATCCAGCTTTGCTTGAAGTTACTGAGTCTCAACTCAAAAGTACCGACAAAAGTGATGTTTTTTAACATTCTCCATTTTTAATGAACATGATTATTTATTCCTGGAAAAGTAGCAAAAGTGGAAAAGTGTCCTGTTCTGAAAATGAATTCAATATCTGTGTGTATGCTGCTGCTGTCCAACATGTCGAGTTTTTGTTTAAACAGATGAAGGCAAAATCCTTAAGCTCTCTATGACTGTGAATACCAAAATATGATTTTTAGAACACTCATTCCCAAGATGCTAAAACCTATTCCTTAAAAAAAAAAAAAGTTTTGTGGTGAGTAAGCTTGGGGCTCTTGATGTTAAACAAGATGAAAAGGGTTCCTTTCCTGCACTATGACTGCTCAGAACCAGCAATCTGCTAACACTCCTTGTGACTACACAAAAGGGAGTCTTGGGTGACAATATTCCCCACACACATTGGCCAAATAATTTTTAATGTCTCCTTCCCCACCTAGCCTGTTGTGGTACTCCCATTGCAGAGAACATGCTTTGGGGAAAATAAATGCGTATGCATTTCTAGACCACAGTGCAATCTTACCTTGAAGGATGTAACATCTGTTTTATTTTTATTTTCACATGTTTAGTGTGTCATGGTCATCCTTAAGTTCAAAACTAAATTTCCACAGAAATATTGGTAGGATCTAGACATTGCATTCTGTTTCAGTTGTGTGACTGCAGGTCTGTGGAATCTCAAATGATAGATCTATGTGTGGATAGAAATTCTTAACATGGAGGAACTCTCAACTTAACTGAAAATCAGCTTTTTCACTAAAGAAGCTTCTTTTTGGAATTTTCTTTAAATTACTTTTCTGAGTTCGTGTATGTACTCTATGATTTATCAGATATCTTTCTTAGGCTTTTGAGCAGAGAGGAGAGAAAAACAGAAGCGATTTTAAATACAACTGTGTTTGACTTTTTAAGTAATAGTTACATTTCTAAAGAGATTTCAGAAGAAATTGGCAATAACATATTTTGAAGTTTCTGAGAAGACCAAATAAAATGCCCTGGAGATATAGTGTAGTGTAGTAAGCAACAACTTGTGAACATCAGTGTGCATTGCTATCAAAAGGCATGACATAGTTAAGATTCTTGCCTATAATAAGTGTACCTTGAGTTGAAGATGATATAGTCAGCAACTTAGGAAACATGCCTCAGTGAAGATCAATTTGGGATAATCATAAGCAAAATAACTGGTGGTTTATGAAAACATATGAAAAGACTAAAAAAACAAAATAAATAGCATGCATCTGCTGACTGTTTGCTGTTGCCCATGTGATCTCCCGAGTTTGATACCATCGCCTTGCACATTTAGTTAGGTAAACATGATGCACAGATGCCCAACATTTCTCCGGAACTAGACATTTGGCATTGCTAACCAAAGATTGTATAATTACTAAAGTGACCAACTAAGGCTCTGATTTTATTTTTAAGGGTTTGCTTATTACTTCTTAACAGTTTTATTGGGTATTATTTCACAAACATTCAATCTCAATGGGCAAGTCTATATGTACAGAGCTTTACCAGGTAATACTGTTAAATATACACTCTGCCTCCCTCATGCACAGCATTTTAAGTAAGCTCACAGAAACAGTGCCAGAGAGAGACATTCAGATGCCTGGAATTTATTTGGAAAGGGCTCTCAGGAGAAGGGAATTCATGAGGGTGTGAAGCAAGACAAGAAAGGAGAAGAAGCCAAGCGGGGGTGTGGTCCTAGGTAATAGCCAAGACTAAGAATAAAGCAGGCTAAAGGGATGTAGAACATTGGACTAGAGGGAGCAATTTTAGGTTAAGGTCCCCCTTATGAAGTGACATAGAAACAGGGACCAGATAATGTGAATATTTGGGTGGAGAGCATTTCAGGCAGAGAAAACAGCATATGCAAAGGTCCTGAAGTGAAAGCCTCTTTTGCATGTTCAAGGACCAGCAATGAAACCAGTGGAGCTAAAATAGAAGAAACCAAAGAATAGTGGAGGAAAATGAGACAGAACAAGTGTCCAGGGTGCAGTTAGTGCAGGACCTGGTAAGCCATGGTAGAAAATGAGATTCTACCCTCAGTCATAGGGCACACAATTGCCTGCATGGTCCTTGACTTTTCATATGCCAGTCTTGTCATCTGTAAAATAAGATAAAGGACAAGATATTATCCCAAGACCTAAAGTTTTTTGATTCCAAAATGATTGACCTGGTATCTCATGCCTTATTCTCCTACCTGTCTAATGAGGATGGGTTGCAATTAAGCCTGCAAAGCAGTTAACAGGCCCTTTGAATTCTCCTCAAAGGAGAGCCCAAAGCATTGTTGTAAAAGATAGTTTTTAAGAGATCAGTGGCATTTAGAAAGCAAGTTGAGGAGCTTGGTATCCCAGGGACTGTGCCAGCAGTGCAAGGCAAATCACAGGCATGGTTTTCTTCTGACCATGAGCTTCAAGTGATTGCGTAAATGGAGGTTCACACCCAATTGTTTGATTTTAAGGTTAAATGGTAGCAGAAAGATATGAGAAGGCAGAGTATTTTGGGTTGCCTTGTGCAGAATGTGTGGTCTAGTGAAAAGAATAGAAAGACTTTAAAAAGTGAAAGACTTTTTCACTTACTATTGGTCTTCCAATAGTGTAAGAGAAGTGAATCTACTGGGAGAATGAATTGTTAGATCCCATACTATGGGCACTGGGGTAGAATTTAAGAAACAAGAAACATAAAATAGCTCATAAAGCTCTTGCTTTTTAATGCAAGATTACAGTTGAGGGTCAAGATTAGTATATAGCAAGATCATGAAGCTTTTGTAACATGATGTTTTGTATTGAGATATAATTCACATACAATAATGTTTATAGTTTTAAAATAAAAACTCAGTGATTTTTACTATATTTTGAGACCATCACTACTATCTAATTTCAAAACATTTCCATCACTCAAAAAAGAAACTCCTTGCCTATTAACAATCTTTTCCTATTCCTCCTACCCCCAACCCCTGGTAATCTACTTTGCCTATTTTGAACATTTCATATCAATGGAATCCTACAATATATGGCTGTCTGTGTCTGGCTCTTATTATAATTTTTTATCATAATTTTTGAAAAAAATAATAAATTTGAAAGACTTTTTCACATACTATATTTTTTCAATGTACATTCATGTTTTAGCATGTATCAGTAATTTATTCCCTTTTATTGCTGAATAATATTCTATTGTATAAATATACAATATGTTGTTTACCCATTTATCAGTTTGTGGACATTTTAGTTGTTTCTACCTAATGGCTATTATAAATAATGCTGCTATGAATATTAATGTACCAGTATTTATGTACACATTGTTTTCAATTCTATTTTACCAGCTTTATTGAAATGTAATAGACAATTAGTTGCCTGTATTTACATTGTACAATTCAATGAGTTTTTTTAAATTATAGTTG
>NW_011889317.1:156459-162087 GCF_000151845.1 Pteropus vampyrus
CAATTCTATTTTACCAGCTTTATTGAAATGTAATAGACAATTAGTTGCCTGTATTTACATTGTACAATTCAATGAGTTTTTTTAAATTATAGTTGGCATACAATAATATATTAGTTTCAGTTGTACAGCATAGCAATTAGAGATCTAGATAACTTCTTAAGGCTGAGTAATATTCCATTGTATATATGTACCACAGCTTCTTTATCCAATCATCTATCGTAGGACACTTCGGTTGCTTCTATGTCCTGGACTCTGTGAATAATGCTGCTATGAACATTGGTGTGCAAATGTCTTTTAGGATACGGGTTTTCAAGTCTTTGGGGTAAATACTCAGTAGAGGGATTGCTGGATCATATGGTAGATCAATTCTTAGTTTTTTGAAGAAACTCCATGCTGTTTTCCATAGTGGTTGTACCAATTTGCAGTCCCACCAGCAGTGTATGAGGGTTCCTTTTTCTCCACATCCTCTCTAACATTTGTTATTACTTGTCCTGTTGATTATAGCTATTTTAACAGGTGTGAGATGGTATCTCATTGTGGTTTTGATTTGTATTTCCCTAATAGCTAGTGATGGTGAGCATCTTTTCAAATATTTGTTGGTCATATGTATGTCCTCTAGGGAGGAGTGTCTGTTCAGGTCTTCTGCCAATTTTTTGATTGGATCGTTTGTTTTTTTGTTATTATTGCGTTGTATAAGTTCTTTGTGTATTTTGGATATTAGGCCCTTATCAGAGGCTTTGCTAGAAAATGTATTTTCTCATTCGATTGTTTGTCTCTTTACCTTGTTGACAATTTCTTTTGCTAAGCAGAGGCTTTTTAGTTTGGTGTAGTCCCATTCATTTATTTTAGCTTTTACTTTCCTTACCTTTGAGGTCAAATCCATAAAATCCTCTTTAAATCCAAGGTCCTTGAGTAGTTCCTATGTTTTCTTCTATGTATTTTATTGTTTCAGGTCTTATATTCAGGTCCTTAATCCATTTTGAGTTTATTTTAGCGTGTGGTAATAGATAACAGCCTGGTTTCATTCTTTTGCAAATGGCTTTCCAGTTTTCTCAGCACCGTTTATTTAGTTCTTGTTATTTTCCTTCAACAATGTTTTGTAGTTTTTAGTGTATAATCTTGTAGTTGTCTTTATTAAATTTTTTCAATATATTTATTCTTTTTGATGCTATTGAAAAAGGAATTGCTTTCTTAATTTTATTTTGAGATTGTTCACTAAAATTATATGGAAATACAATTGATTTTTGTATATTGGACTTATATTGGAAGCTTGCTAAACTCATTTGTTTGCACTAGCAGTATTTTTGTTAATTCCTTAGAATTTTTATAGATAAGAGCATGTCATCTTGAAATAGAGAGTTTTATTTCATCTTTTCCAAAATTATTGTCTTTTCTTTTTCTTGCCCGATTTCCCTGGTAAAAATCTCCACCATATTTTTTAATAGAAGTAGTGAAAGCAGGCATCTTTCTCAAGTTCTTGATCTTAAAGGGAAACCTTTAGTTTTTCATCTTAAATATGATGTTAAATGTTTGCTTTTTAAAGAGCTGACCCGTATCATGTAGAGAAGTTCCATTCTATTTCTAGTTTGTTGAGTATTTTTTTTAAGAAAGTGTGTTGGCATTTTTCAAAGGTTTTTTTTTTTTTTTCTTTGTATCTGTTGAGATGATCATGTAGTATTTTGTTCTTTATTCTGTTATTACGGTGTATTACACTGATTGAATTTCTTCGGTTAAATGATGTTTGTTTTCTTGGGATAATTCTCAATTGGTCATGATATGTAATTCTTTTAATATATTGCTGGATTTATTTTACTAGTGTTTTGTTGAAGATTTTTGCATCTTTATTCATAAAGCATGTTGGTCTATAAGGTGTGTGTGTGTGTGTGTATGTGTGTGTGTGTGTGTGTGTGTGTGTGTGTGTGTGTGATAGTTTTGTCTGGCTTTGGAATCAAGGTAATGATGACCTTAAAGGATGTGTTGTTGGGCAATATTCTCTCCTCTTATATATTTTAGAAGAATTTGTGAAGAATTGGTGTTAATTCTCCTTTAAATATTTGATAGAATTCACCGATGAAGAAAACTGGTACTGGGCTTTTCATTGTAATTTTTTTGGTTACTAATTTAATCTCTTTATGTTTTATAGATCTATTCAGATTTTCATTTCTTCTTGAACCATTTTTAGTAGTTTGTTCTTCTAGAAATTTGTGCATTTCGTTTAGACTATTCAGTATATTGGCACACAATTATTTATAGTACTTCCTTTTAATCCTTTCTAATTTCAGGGAAGTTAGTAGTACTATCCCGTTTCATTTCTGATTTTTAGTGATTTTAGTCCCCTCTTTTTTCTTGGATGGTTTACCTAAAAGTCAATTTCATTGATCTTCTCAAAGAGCCAATATTTTGTTCCACTGATTTTTCTCTACTGATTTTCTATTCTCTATTTCATTTACTTATGCTTTAGTATTTTTTTCCTTCTGCCTTCCTTGAGTTTACTTAGCTTTACATTTTTTGTATTCTTAAAATGGAAGGTAATCAATTGAATATCTTTCTTCTTTTTTTACTATAGATGTTTATAGCTATAAAATTTTCTTTAAAACTGCTTAGCACCAACCTGTAAGTTTTAATATATTGTGTTTTTTATTTCATTTATCTCAAAGTAATTTCCAATTGATCTTATGATTATTTATTATCTGACCCATTTGTTTTTTAGAAGTGTGTTTTTTAATTTCCACATATTTATAAATTTTTTGATTTTTTTTCTATTATTAATTTCTAATTTTATTTCATTATGGTCAGAGAACATATATTGTATGATTTCCATATCTTTAAATTACTGAGACTTATTTTATGACTGGTAGGTGGTCTATCTTGGAGAATGTTTCATGCATACTTAAGAATCTATATTGTGCTGTTTTGGGGTAGAGGATTATATTAAATTTAATTGCTTTATAGTGTTGTTTAAGCCTTCTATTTCCTTACTAAACTTCCACCTATTTGTTATATCTATTATTGAAAATGAGGTATTGAAGTCTCTGAATATTGTTTTTTATTTGTCTATTTTTTTTTCAATTCTTTCCATTTTTGCTTCATGTATTTTGGGTCTTTGTTATTAGGTGAATATATGTTTATTTTTGCTAGAGCTTAAAAATATGACTGTTTTTAAATTAAATTTATTGGGGTGACATTAGTTAATACAATTATATAAGTTTCAAGTGTATAAGTCAATAATATGTCACATGTGTATTGTTTACCACCCAAAGTTATGATTGACTCTTTTATCATCATAAAATGTCCTTCTTTGTTGCTATTAACAGTGCTCGTCTTAAAGTCTATTTCACTTTGTATTTGTATTGCCACCTCAGGTTTCAGTTGGTTATATCTTTTTCCATTCATTTACTTTTAAGTCATTTGTGTCTTTGAAACTAAAGTTTGTCTCTTTTAGACAACACATTGTTGGATCATTTTTAAATACATTTTTCCAGTCTCTGACTTTTGATTGGATTGTTAGTCCATTTGCACTTAATGCTATTATTGATATAGTTGGATTTATATTTGCCTTTTTACTTTTTGTTTTGTTATGTCTTATGACTTTTGTTCCTCTATTTCTCCATTACTGCCAACTTTTGAATTAAAAAAATATTTTCCAGGGTACCATTTTCATTCTCTTACCATTTATTTTACTTATATTCTTTTGGGTTATTTTCTTAGTGGTTGCCCTTGCATTACAATTAACACATTAACTTTTAACAATCTTATTCAAATTAATATCAACTTAATTTCAATGTTATATAAAACTTTGCCCCTTTACAGTTCCATTCTCTCCCTTTCTTTTATGCTATTATTTTCATTCAAATTGCATATTTATGTATTGCGTGGCCCTCAACACATTTATAATTAGTGCTTAATGTAGTTGCCTTTTCAATAATATAAGAGAAAAAATATTACAACAAAAAGTGTTTACACTGTCTTTTATACTTACTCATGTATTACCTTTTCTAGTACTCTTTGTTTATTCATGTGAATTTGATTCGTATTCTGTTATATCAGTTTTAAGGATGCCCTTTAGTATTTCTTATACTGTTAATAAAAATTAAGTTTTTATTTATGTAGGAATGTCTTATTTATTCTTTATTTCTGAAAGATAGTTTTTCTGGATATAGAATTTTTGGTTGATAATTTTTTTCTTTCAGCACTTTGAATATGTCATCACACTATCTACATCTAGTCTCCATAGATTCTGATGAATTTCAGCTGTTAATCTCATGAGGAGTTCTTATACATGATTCATAGCTTCTCTTTTTTCTGCTCAAAATGTTTCTCTTTGTCTATGGATTTTGACAGATTAGTTATGCATGTCCAGGTAAAGATCTCTTTGAGTTTATTTTACTTGATATTCATTAGCTTCTTGGAAATATAGATTAATATTTTTCATCAAATTTTAGAAACATTTTTTCCAAATATTCCTTCTGATACTTTCTTTCTTCATCTTCTGTGACTCCCATTATTATGCATATTTTGGTATACATGATGACTTCCCATAGGCCTCTGAGGTACTGTTTATTTTAAATCATTCTTTTTCTTTCCATTCTTCTGATTAGAAAACCTCAATTGACCTGTTCTACAACTTTTTACTTCTTTATTCTGCCAGCTTAAAATTGTTTTATAGCCTCTCTAATGAATTTTTCATTTCAATTATTTTAACTTTTTGAGTTTCTATTTTGTTCTTTTTAAAATTCTATCTCTTTATTGAAATTCTTTATTTAGTGACAATATTCTCATCCTTTTCTTTAGTATGAGTCATACATGCTTTCCTAAAATTTTCTTTGAACATCTATAAAATATCTGATTTAAAGTCTTTGTCTAATAAGTCCAACATTAAATACTTGGAACCAATAAGCTTCCCAGCCTTTGTGAGAGGTTTTCTATATGTATTGGGGCGTGATTTCAGTGCTCAGATAGGCAGTTTTCAACTGTGCTTAGCCTCCATTTCCAGCTTGTGCACAGCCTTAAGGTCAGTCAAATATGAGAGCTTACGGTCTTTTCAGGTTTTCCCAGAACACGTGCTCACTCTGAAGCATGAACATGCCTTCTAGATTTTTAAGTATATGTAGGAGTTTTTGAAGCCCCCTCTGGTGTTATTATTGTTGTTGTTTTGTTGTTTGCTTCAACTTTTCTCATTGCCCCATCTACTTATGATGTTAAAAAAAATTGTCACTGATTGTTTTTGACAAATATCTCCAGCAAAAAGTCTGTTTGCATTGGTAGACTTTAGAGATGGGATGAATAAAGATGAGCTTGTGAGTATGCTTTTCAAGGGAACTGCCAGACAGTTCAAATAATGATTTCCACAGAATAAAGCTTCATAGGAGTTCCAACCCCATTCTGCTTTCTCAAGTGTTTGCTAGGCTGCTGGTTTTCACTATCGTGGAGCTGATAGTTTTCAAGGATACCATAGATCTGAGAAGATGGAGATGAGAATAGGACAAGTTAAAATGCCTTAAAGCTCTCTGTTTTTATAGAGATCAGCCTTTTTATTTTAATAAATGCTCCTCAGATTTTTCCCAAGCATTTGCTTAATCTTTATGGTTCTGAAAAAGTTTATTCTGATAATTTTTGTCCAGTGTTCTT
>NW_011889317.1:162137-203864 GCF_000151845.1 Pteropus vampyrus
TTTATGTAGGAATGTCTTATTTATTCTTTATTTCTGAAAGATAGTTTTTCTGGATATAGAATTTTTGGTTGATAATTTTTTTCTTTCAGCACTTTGAATATGTCATCACACTATCTACATCTAGTCTCCATAGATTCTGATGAATTTCAGCTGTTAATCTCATGAGGAGTTCTTATACATGATTCATAGCTTCTCTTTTTTCTGCTCAAAATGTTTCTCTTTGTCTATGGATTTTGACAGATTAGTTATGCATGTCCAGGTAAAGATCTCTTTGAGTTTATTTTACTTGATATTCATTAGCTTCTTGGAAATATAGATTAATATTTTTCATCAAATTTTAGAAACATTTTTTCCAAATATTCCTTCTGATACTTTCTTTCTTCATCTTCTGTGACTCCCATTATTATGCATATTTTGGTATACATGATGACTTCCCATAGGCCTCTGAGGTACTGTTTATTTTAAATCATTCTTTTTCTTTCCATTCTTCTGATTAGAAAACCTCAATTGACCTGTTCTACAACTTTTTACTTCTTTATTCTGCCAGCTTAAAATTGTTTTATAGCCTCTCTAATGAATTTTTCATTTCAATTATTTTAACTTTTTGAGTTTCTATTTTGTTCTTTTTAAAATTCTATCTCTTTATTGAAATTCTTTATTTAGTGACAATATTCTCATCCTTTTCTTTAGTATGAGTCATACATGCTTTCCTAAAATTTTCTTTGAACATCTATAAAATATCTGATTTAAAGTCTTTGTCTAATAAGTCCAACATTAAATACTTGGAACCAATAAGCTTCCCAGCCTTTGTGAGAGGTTTTCTATATGTATTGGGGCGTGATTTCAGTGCTCAGATAGGCAGTTTTCAACTGTGCTTAGCCTCCATTTCCAGCTTGTGCACAGCCTTAAGGTCAGTCAAATATGAGAGCTTACGGTCTTTTCAGGTTTTCCCAGAACACGTGCTCACTCTGAAGCATGAACATGCCTTCTAGATTTTTAAGTATATGTAGGAGTTTTTGAAGCCCCCTCTGGTGTTATTATTGTTGTTGTTTTGTTGTTTGCTTCAACTTTTCTCATTGCCCCATCTACTTATGATGTTAAAAAAAATTGTCACTGATTGTTTTTGACAAATATCTCCAGCAAAAAGTCTGTTTGCATTGGTAGACTTTAGAGATGGGATGAATAAAGATGAGCTTGTGAGTATGCTTTTCAAGGGAACTGCCAGACAGTTCAAATAATGATTTCCACAGAATAAAGCTTCATAGGAGTTCCAACCCCATTCTGCTTTCTCAAGTGTTTGCTAGGCTGCTGGTTTTCACTATCGTGGAGCTGATAGTTTTCAAGGATACCATAGATCTGAGAAGATGGAGATGAGAATAGGACAAGTTAAAATGCCTTAAAGCTCTCTGTTTTTATAGAGATCAGCCTTTTTATTTTAATAAATGCTCCTCAGATTTTTCCCAAGCATTTGCTTAATCTTTATGGTTCTGAAAAAGTTTATTCTGATAATTTTTGTCCAGTGTTCTTATTGTTTTTGTAGACAAGAGAATTTTCACTTAACCTTGCTCAACCATTCTTGCTGACATCACTCTATAACCTGTTTAATTAAAAGCACATTGTCAGACAATTATCTTTTATTCAAAGATTTTTATTAGTGGGAGGCTAACTGCAGAGGTGGGTAAAGCAGAGCCCGACAGCTCATTTGTGGAAGTCATTCAGGATCAACAAGGCTTAAGGAAGAAAAAATTATACAACTATTGGGCATAATTACTATCAGAAACACCAGATCATTTGGGGGAAGAAATGCTCAAATGTCTTCAAGTAAATCTGGAAATTTCTCATCTTGCAAAAAAATGAGGATAGTAATAATGCTTATCTAATAGAATGATTGGGACAATTTAGAGGACTAATATGGAACATGAATAACACTTTAGGGTATACATGCTTAAGTGATGTTATTCTTCATTTTTAAAAATGGAAAGATTGAATAAAAAATTGAATAGAAAACAAAGTGACAATAGAAAGATTTCCTAGTATTTATGGTCATATGACTGTGAATTAATGATTTAATATATTGAGACAAACTCATCTAATAGCCATGAGGAATGTTTTTTAATTTGCCTCTCAAGGTGGGTTGGTGCTCAGTGTGCTGCATAAGCAATTTTACCCAGCATAAGAATCTGGTAGTATTGGGGTTTCATACTTGTTTGTATAAACATTAATGAAAGATTGTCAATGGACAAATAACAGAGAACATCAATTCTTTACTTGGTAAAAAATATGAGTTGTAGGAGAAGAAATATTATAGGAGTTTCTGGTAAGGAGTTTAGAGTGAGAGGCAATACACATGTAACAGAGAAGGAACATTCAGAATGGGAAGACAGGAATTAACTGCCATCTTGGTTCAATGGGAAAAGAAGGTTTTGGAATGAGTCAAGTTGGCTGATAACCCTGTTTCTGCCTTGTTCTTATCCATGTGGTCCAGGGTGGTTACATGACTTCTAATTATCTAAATCATCTTAATTGTAATGTGGGATGCTTAAAACACAATCAGCACCCCGAACTAACTTTTATCAAAAGAGCAGAATTATAGGTTTTAATGTTCTTTTTGACCTAAAGCGTCCTGAACAAATTTCTTTTTATGAATTTAAAGAAATTAATTATATTCTTGTTAAAAATATTTCTTATTTCTTTATTTTATTTTGAGAGGCCATGGATAAATCCTTGTTAATTTAGCACTTAAGATGGAGGCATGATGATTTATCTACATAAAAAATTATTTGAATAATTGAAATTCAAACAGGAGCACTCATGTCCTTTCACAGAATATTTGGGGGAATGTTTATAATGCATAACTTGCTTTCTGTTGTCTCTTTAAACACCATCTAATAAATTACAAAATAGAAACTCAGAGTAGCTTTTAAATTATATAGAATGTGTTAAATAAAAACTAAACTGTGACTTTCCTTTCCTTCCTGTCTCAGTCTTTAGAGGAATCTCATAACCAACTTCATAGTTTTTCAGTCTCAGAGTAATAGCTGGAGTGCTTATAATGGCTTACAAGGCCCTATAAGATCTATACTTCCTCCCCATCTGGCCTCATTTACTGTTATTCCTGATTAACTCATTTCTACTCATTGTGGACTGTGCTCCAGGGCCTTTGCACTTGTTGTTTCCCCTAAATGGAACACCTTTGCCCTAGACATTCATAGGCTCCCTCTCCCTTTTTCTTCAGGACTTTGTTTGTGCTACTTATCACTGAACATTTCCTGCCAATTACTTTTATTAATAAGTAGTAATTCTATTCTAACTCTCAATTTCCCTCTTTTCTCTAATCTACTTTTCTCTATAGCATTTATTGTCATCTCGTAGACCAGGTGGTTTACCTTATTGTTGGTTTCTCTAACAAGAATTCCAGCTTTGTCATAGCTATTAGGTCTATTTAGTTCTTTTGTGTATTTTTAGTAACTAGAACAGTGCCTGATACATAAGTATGCAATAAATAGTTAACGAATGAATGCTAGTTTTTAAAATTTTTCACATTAACCTCTGAAGATTGGAATATGATAAGAATTTTTAACTAAAAAGTATTATAGAAAGGTTAGGATTAGTTAGATGGTATTTAGATAGTATTTAGATCAATGCAAAGGCTATTTGTATAAAGATAAATCATGAACTCCTACTGGACCAGAAAACAAAACTGACCAAGGATGTTTGGTGTTGTATGGGGGTCTGAGACCATTTTTCAATTCTCTTGCCATCTGGTCTTTGGACAACTCTCTTCTCTTTCTCAGAAACATGGGTCTAAAAATTGTATGCCCTACAAATCACAAATTTTATATTTTTCTTGTGACTCTGATTTCTTGTTGTTGCTTAAATACTCCAAGCACCGCCCCCACCTTAAGACCTTTACTTTCATGTCTAGTACTGTCCCTGTCTGGCTTTTACTGCCTGGCTCGCTCCTACTCTCTAGATCTCAGTTCATATATTACCCTTGTTGAGGCCTCTTGAACTGTCCAGTTTACTATGTCTCTGCTTTCTCACTACATTACCATCATATGTATTTTGTTCTTAGAATTCACTTCTAATAACATGGTTTGCAATCATTTTATTTACTTATTGGTTCACAAATTTATTATCTGTTTCACAATATAGAATGTAAACTATGTGAGATTAGAAATCTTGTTTCAGTGCCTGGTTATAACATTAGCTCAATAAATATTTATCAAATCATTGAATGCACCCAGAATTTCAGAAATGATTCTTTGTTATAAACCGGGGTAACAAAATACTTTGCTCCCTGCCAGCGACTATTAATTTTGACATCTATCCCTATAATATGGTGGAATGATGATGTCTCCGTATCCTTTTCCTCACATTTTCCCTGATTATAGTTATTATATTTTAGTTGTAAAAATAAAAGAAAACTGCAGAAATTTATAAAGTATAATAATGACCTATAATCTTATCTTCTAAAAATAACTGTTTACTGGTAACGCTCCTAGATTAAAAATGTGATCATTTTATATAAACTAATTGTATCCTGTTTTAACTTAAAATATACAAATGGACATATTTTCATGTTGACATATCGTGTTAGACTTCATTCTTACTAATAAATTTTATTGTGTAGAATATACTATACTTTATTTAAATAATTTGGTTTATTGCCAATGGGTTTTGGGTAACTATAAAAAAGTGCAATAAATGTACTTTCATATACATCTGTGTTGTTTTCTGTAGTACAAATTCAGAAAATTGGTATGTAAATATGTGTCATAAATTTATATTATAAATGATTTAAAGAAAGGGAAAGTTATGGCTAGAGAGCGAAGAAGGCTCTTACTTCTCTTTTCCTCCAAAAGAAATGCTTAGAGAACAGTGAGAGCTTTCAAGAGGATATACCTGAGGGGCACAGATTGGAATTTTATTCTAGCTGATAAAATAATAGTTATAATTATTAGACATCATGGAAGAACATTTATAGCCTGTTTTTGAATAAAATAATATTTTATAAAATTATATATACAATGTGGTGAAAACTATTGAAATTTACACATGCCTATAAATTATAACAGGAAAGAAGATTTTTAAGGCTTTATTAATTAGAAAGGATGAATCATAATGGTATTTTTTTCTTTCATTTATTGTTCCTATTATTGGGGTAGCTATAAACTTGGCCTAATTTCAACAAGGAGCTGGATAGAGGGTGCGATAAGGACTGAAACAGGGATGGATTCATGGATTTAAGGAAAAGGGAGGAATCACTAAAAGTAAAGACAAAAGATCCACCCAGGCTGAAGAGAGAACGTTAGGGGAGTGGGAGAGGAAGTACCCACAGATACCAGACACCATAGCTGTAAAAAGGTGATTCCGTGGAAGTAGAGAAGGAAGATATATCAAAGGCATAGTTTAGATATTTAAATTAGTTAGAAACTGAGTAGCATTAACTACACTTTTCTCTGGAATTGTTGCTCTAAGATCAATGTTTTTTATTCCTTAAAATGTGGAAGAATTTACTGGTGAAAATGTGGGTTTGAGATGTTCTTTATGGAAAGGTTTTTATTAATGGATACAAGGTCTTTGGAAAATATAGGACTACTCAAGTTTTCTATTTTTATTTCTATTTCTATCAGTTTTTAAAACCACATTTGTCAATTTCGTATACATTGTCAAATATGTTGCTAAAGTTGTTTATAATTTCTTGTCTTTTAAATGGTTTTAGGGTTTACAGTCACACCCTCTTTTTCATTTCTCACATTAGATTTGTTTATTCTCTCTTTTATTTTTGGTTATTGTTCTTAGCAATTTATCTATTCTATTAATATATTTAAAGAACTATTGGCTTTATTTTTTTAAATTGTATTGTTGCAGAATTCTCAAACAGAGAGACGGGACACCAAGGCTACAAGCAAGAAGCAGTGTTTATTGATGCTGGCACTGGCTCTGTGGATTCTTATCCAAAGGCTGATTCCTGATTGTAACATAGCAGGCAGTTTTACACAGTTTAGTACTTCTGAATTCCTACACAGATGCAGATATAAGGAAGGACAACATTGGTTGGCAAGCTATAAGAAAACTGACATCAGCCAGAGAGTCCTGGGGTCGGGGTGGGAGGTCAGTTAGGAATGAATTTGTTCGAGCAGAAAATGGCCAGGCAGGGTCAGGTTGTCACAGTATATTTAAGAATTTTTAACTTTTAGTGGCTTTCTTCAACACAGTTGTCCTGTTTGTCTTTGCTAGACTATGGCAAGTAGAAAGGGAAAAAGTTTCAAGAGAAGAACCAGGATAAAAAAGGCGTTACTCAGGTAAAGCTACATCCATCCATCCTATTTCCCTGGAGTAGAGGCAACAGAGAAAGTTTATATAAAATGTTTAATATGTGTAAAGAAGACATGATTCATTTAACCACAAACCTGGTTAAATTATGGAATACTATAATTACTAAATACTAAATACTAAAATACTATAATTACTAAATTACTAAATACTAAAAATACTATAAATTATGGAATACTATAATTACTAAATACTAAATACTAAAATACTATAATTACTAAATTACTAAATACTAAAAATACTATAAATTATGGAATACTATAATAAATTATGGAATACTATTTCTCTGGTTCTCTGGGCCTTTCTTTTGATACTAGAGATTTAAGTCAAAGCTTCCCAAGATTTTCACAAGTTTCTTTCCATAAAGGGAGAATACATGGAAGAGATGGGAATCCAACTGGAGATATAGGTATATAGATATAGATATAGATATACATATATCTCCAGTTGGATTCCCATCTCTTCCATGTATTCTCCCTTTATGGAAAGAAACTTGTGAAAATCTTGGGAAACTTGTGAAAATCTTGGGAAGATGTATACATAGATATAGATATAGATATTGTAGTTTGATTAGTAAGGTAGTTAAAAGTATGGACCCTGGGGTCATTTTTCCGGATTGCTCTGCTACTTTCTAACTGCATGATCCTGGAGGGCCAGTTCATATTCAAGTTTGAGAAGTATGTACCTCAATAGTATTACTGGGTCAAAATTCTTCAGTTTTAGTTGAGACCATATGGGTGTTTCAGATCCACATCTTCCCTTTCTCAGAAACAATGTTGTCATTCCTTTAAAGAAGGCTTAATATTAGCATAAGTGTGGAAATATAAGGAGCTCCCATATTTATACATAGCGATCTGTGAAGGTGACCGAGCATAATTTCCAGTCTGATTTAAAATTTTTTCCTGTTTCAAAGAACATAAAATAGTTGGGAGATTGTTACTGAATAAATCATTTATGACACATAGAATACTTAGCCAATGAAATCTTATTTAAGAAATATTTTAAGGCAATATTTCTCCAAGCTAGTATCAAGGAATAGGAACACAAAAACCATTTCAGTAAAAAATGGTTTTTATGGTTAGATAGTTTTCTGAAGCATTGAGTTCTCAATGTCCACCTTGGAAAGAGTCTCAATAAACTTTAGTATATCTATCTCTAAAGAATTGGACAAAAAATCTAGAATACTAGTGTCTGAGTCTGGGTTCCCCCAGAAGCAGACCCAGATATAAGGTTTCGCTTGTAAGTAGTTATTAGGAGGTGATGCCAGGAAGCATTGTTAGGGAGTAGGGAAGAGAGACAGAGAAGGGAGAGCCGATGGAGCATGTGTTATTAAGCAGGTTACCTGTGAAAGGTCAAATCTAGTTGAAGACCTTTGGTAGATGGTGTAGATACCTCAGTGGGTGAGGAAAGTGTGCTGGTTTTCCTCTGCTCTAATCCATCATTGACTTCATATGCTCATGTGACATAACTTCCTGCCTGCCCTGTGCACTGGTTTTCAGGCTTCTGCAATAGGATGCTGAAAACATGCATTGGCTAAATGGTCGCTTTGGGGATGTAGATAGGAACTGCCAACTCTGCTACACTCTGGATTTCTCAAATTTGATCATATAATGCTCTTTTTCTCTCTTGTGCACTTTTTTTCTTCTTTTTATAACAGCTATTAACATTCTATTGAACCAATGTTATGTAGAATACAGTAGGAAAATTTTAGATTTAGGTTATGTTTTTTCTCCCTTTTATTTCTCCAGATCTATATCATAACCAGGTAACAAGGGGTCCATAGCATTTGCTTTTATAAAAGAATGTCTGATGGGAAAGAACAGACTTCTAAATTTTGCCACATCTTTCACTGCTCAGAAGCCAGGTTGAAATCATTCCCTTAGAAAATGTTTTATGCTGTTGCCTGTTCCTGTTACTGTGGTTGTATAACATGCCACTCCAAAACAATGGCTTAAAACAATGATGTAGATTAAGCTCACAGAGCCTGTGGGTCCAGGATTCAGACATAGCAAAGAGAAGAAGGCTCATCTTTGCTCCATGATGTGGGGGCCTCAGATGGAAGATTGAACACTCCTCACTTACACATCTGGTACTTGGATTCAATTCTGCACACAGCAAGAAGCCCCCTGGTGCATCTGTCTCACAGGCCTTTACAGCATGGTGTCTTCCTACACAAAGTCTCGGGATTTTCAAGCTGCAGGTCCCTAGAGAAAGGTAATGGAATCATATTACCTTTTATGATCTTGCCTGAAGAGCCTCATCACTTCCACCACATTCTATTGGCAGAGTAATTATACGGGTGTGCCTGGTATAGAGGCAGGAATTCATACCCCACCTCTCACAGAGAAGTGGGAGATTGCATTGGAAGGGCAGCATGGGGAATGGGAAATGCAAGAATGCCACCATCTCTGGAAAATGCATCTGACCACACTACCCAGGAACCCTGGTGGGTAGTAGGATGCACCTTTGTGGTGATTAAGGAAACTGCTCCCACCTGCAACCCTGTGCCACGTTGGATTCTATGCAGCACAACAGAAAGACATTTCTCCTCTTTGTTCCTTGAGACCTAGACGTGCTTCATTACTACTTCATCTCCAGCATTTGGTGTAATTAATGCTGCACATAGCACATCTATGTATGTGTTTGGAATGAATGAACACATTGCCTCTCACTTTATTTTAACATTGTTTATTGGAAGAAAGAAAATAAGCAACAAAAATGTCCATCCTCATGGGACTCAGTGGTAGAGATGACGCCATCAGCTTTCCTTCAGTGTCCATCATCCTCACAGTATCCCATTTTATGGATGCCATCAGTAACCCTGTTTTATAGATGGGAGACTTGTAGCCATTGCCAAAAGCACACAGGAGATCAGAGGACTGGGGAGGCAGGTTTCCCTGGCAGAAAGGTTCAAGCTTGTCTATCGCCAGCACATTTTTCTTGAAGAAGCAGAGCCCCATAGAAGTTTATTTCCAACTTTAGCCCTTGGATCTTCTCCAGACGAGTGGTACAGAAATGGCAAAGAGGTTGGTTGACTCCTTTCTCCTCCCAAATGGGTAGAAGCCCACTCCTACTCTTTCTCCATATGCCATCTACTGGGGAATCTTAACCATTTGGTTCAGCAGTCATGAACTTTGCTTCACTTTAATGTTTTGCTCAGACAGCAAATTCATTTCCCTGGAGCTGAAGCCAAGGTATTTTCGTGCCCCAGGTACATAGGGAAAAGGCCCCCCTTCCCAGAGTGTGAGTCATGGCCTGTAAACAGATGTTGGACATCTGGATTCCTCTCACAGTTTGCTTTCCAGCCTGAAGACCTCATCCTGCAATGGATTAGTGCTTTTTCAGATCGAAGGAGTATTACAAGATTTAAGAAGTTTATAGCTTTAGATTAAGTAAGATTGAGCATTAAGAATTCAATTTAATATTTTTAAGAGAATCCTTACATGGGGTTTATAAATTCTGGAACAAGGCAGCCACAGATTCCAGCAGAATTGATCTATGCGAAACTCCTTATGAAACCTTCTCCCTAGGGAGCTATGGAAAATATTTGCTGCCCACAGCCTGGGGTGACGGCAAACATTCCTGCACAGGCCTGGTGTCGGGCGCCATGGTGTGGCACAGCTGCGACCACGCTGGTTGGTCTTTGGCTTGCAGCCTGTCACAGGGTGTTTACCTGAGAATGAATCTGAGAGGCCACAGGGCTTCTCTTGTGTCTGGTGGACAGAGGAAAATATGCACAGCTATTTTAAAGCTAGGGGCTGTACATCTTGTCCACGGCCTGCTGCTCACAAGAACAAACAGGACTCACCTAAGGAGAGGACATTCTCCAAACAAACCCTGTTACACTTCAAGAGTTGCTTTCAGACCGAAAAGAAAGGAGGACAAAAGCGTCTTACATGTGCCTATGGTAAGGGGAGCTCACAATTACTGAGGCAGAATCCAGTGCCTGCACATTCTTGTCACTGCAAGGGCAGCCTTGAGAGAGAACTAGGAATACACAGGGCACATCTACTGTTACATACACACACTCACACACAGATATTCACACAAAATCATGCATACACATTCATGCTCACATTCATACACACACAGTAATCTATACATACATACAGCATGTACACACACAAAAATACACATATAACTGTGCACACACATTAATACTTATTCATACACAGCACACTAATTCACTCATATATATACAGAAATATGCACACAAAACCACAGACATTTATACACCTACACTCTCACACATGTGCACACAATCTAAACACACAGAAAAATATGTTCACATCAGTGGACATGTACAAATGTATACACACTCTCACACACATTTCCACATGCACACTCTCACATAGACAACTCAACAAGACTGGGGAACACACATGCTTATGCTCAATTCACAGACTTACACTCACATAAACTGTCATACATACACACGTTCTCACACATACTCACTCATAAACAGCCACACACCCACATATACATTCCCTCACACACAATCGTACACTGTCATTCACATATACTCATAGACACACACAATTAGTACATACACTCACATGTGTACAACTCACACTCAGATACATGAGTGCAGTGTCTCTGGTTCTTCAGAATATTTTTAGAAAGTGTGGAGACATTTTGTCATCTTCGGTTCTGTGGACAACTTCTCCCTGGGAGCCCAGCTTGAGTAGGGCTGCCTTTGTGGGCCTGCTGACACTGATTGGAGTTTGGGTGGAGAAACATTTGCTACTTTCTCCTTCCTATGTCATTTGTGGAGGATAATGCCTTCTTTGGTGTTTTTGAGGCCAAGTGGGGGCTTGAGGGTGGATTCTCCTTAGTTGGTTGAATATTTATGACCAGGTTCATTGACTTTCAGAAGTTAATGAGCAATTTTGCATTTTCCTGTTTGATTACCTGTATTTTGTCAGTTGAAGTTTATCTTATGCAAACTGGTCACCTCTCTGCATCCTTTCCTCCTTTCCAGGTGTTTTTACGCAGTGTCAATATTGTATGAAATAACTTTTTGAGTGAGTTACCTGTTCTTCTTTGATCTGGAATTGTCCTGAAAAACGTATGTCTAGCAAATATGGTATGAGTCTGACTCTATACAGCTCAGGTCCACTGAGCTTTGACATTGCTTTGGGTACACATGGTGAGTCAGGGCCCTTTCCCCGTATTACATGGAAAACAAATGTATTTTTGGACATTTAAGTTATTGTTACAGCACAGGATATCACAATAATTTTTAATAATGTTCTTATAATTCTTCTTAGTCTTATTTATATGACCATAAAATAACATGACTAAAGTTTGATAAACAATTGACATTGAATTTCTTCTCTGGATCCCTGGGTCCCAACCCTCATTCTCTAGAACAACCAGACACCTTTCTATATGTGTCGATGTAATTGGAGTAGGGAGTAAAACTGAAAAAAAGTTATAAAGAAGGAGTGCTGAACCAGAATCAGTCTTTTTTGTATGTGATGAATTACACATAATATAAAATTTACCATCTTAGTCATTTTTAAGTGTACTGTTCAGTGACATTAAGAATAATCACATTATTGTGCAAACATTACCACTATCCATTTCTAGAAACTTATCGTGTTACAAAACTGAAATTTTGTACCACTTAAACATTTGTCCCTCCCCCTAGCTCTTGGCAACATAATTCTATTTTCTGTCTTTATGAATTTAACTTGTCTTTATTCTAGACACTTCTATAAGTGGAATCATGCAATATTTGTTCTTTTGTGACTGGCTCATTTCACTTCACATAATGTCCTCGAGTTTCATCCATGCTATATAGCATATGTAAGCATGTTTTTCACTTTTAAAGCTGAATATTATTCCTTGTGTGTATACCACATTTTGTTTATCCATTCATCTGTGGATGGACACTTGGGTTGCTTCAAGCTATTAGCTGTTTTGAATATGCTTCTGTAAACATTGGTGTTCATAGTTTTTCTTAAGACCTACTAACTACAGATTTCTTGTTGAATTGTCTATCAGTTCATTTTTGTCTCAGTTTCCTTATCAGTAAAGTTATTTCACCAAAGCTACACAATTAGTAAATGGGGTCTGGAATCCTGAACTCTGATTCTGAGTTCTGTCCAAGGCTCAGAGAGAACAAGCAGTTCACAGCAAAATCCAGAGGACATGTGTGAGCTTATTTCATCAGCACCTCTTAGCTCTCAACTCATGCTCAGCTGGGCAGCCTTTGGTGTTCAGTGGGTTTCTCAAGTAGGTACCCAGAAAGAGACAGATCCCATAGGCTTGGTGTCAGTGGACCATCAGGCACAAGTCGGTGAGTTGGCTGAAAGTGGAATTTCTCCAAGTGGACATTATCCAAGGAATTTCTCCAACTCAACTGAAATCCCACAAACAGGTACACATGCACCTCAACAACTGAGAGACCAATTCCTCCACATGGAGGAACGAGGATGCCTAAAGGCGGTAAAGGAGCACAAGATTTAGACAATGTCTTGCCTCTGGTAAAACGTAAGAGCTGTTGACTGCATTGCTGTGAGTGCTATTGAATGAATGAAGTACTTATTAAGTCAAGATCCACCATAACTAGAAATATTTATTTCCTTTTTTTCTATATTGATAGTTCTAGCTTTACATACAAATATAGTATTTGGGAGAAGAAGTACTGCTTATTTCTTAAAGCTTAACATTAGGAAAGGAATACCTTTTGAAAATGTATAGCCATTTCTCCTTTCTTTAAGACCCTTGGAGGAGAGAGAGAGAACTTTCCAATCTCCCAGGAATTGGGAGACAGATGTCAGGTCCCCATAGCCAAACCAATGGTGCTGCTTTCCCTGCCTTGGGTGTTCATTGCCCTTTTCCACAGAGTCATCTAGGAAAAAGAACCATTTAGGTGGGTTCATAAACAGCAGCTGTTCTGAGAAGGGTCTGTTTTATCTTGGTAAATCCTTTCATCAGAGGATTATGATTACAATTACGGATGCCTAGTTCCCTTCTCAGCAATTCTGATATAACTGATTTGGGGAGAAGGCTGGACACATGGGTTTTTAAGAAGTTCTTCCCTGTCATTTTGATGTACAGCCAGTATTAAGATCTATTTACTAGATGAGGGGAAACCAAGGCTTCCCACTGAGGATGGGTTTCCTACACCTTTAAGGTGTGTGGGGGAGGAGTCCTAGCCCACATTTTGCAAGCTCAGCTTTCCTCCAATTCACAAAGGAATCAGGACTTATAGCCAAGTAGATACTTGACAGGATCACATGAAAGAAAACCTATCTTTTGTGGAAACAAAACCTATATATGCTGGTGATCAACAGTGACCTGAAATTCTCCATTATTTTTTAAAAGAAGTGAATAACATTTAAGATCATGACACTCTCATCTAATATAATTGCATTAGTTTCAACTCCTGGTGAAGTATGTCACATCCTCCTTGGTTATTTCAGGGCCTTATTTTAAGCATCAGCACCCTGGGCTCATCTGCTACCAGTTGAGTATATGGGCGGGATTTTGTAGCTCTGTTGTTCCCTGGAGAATGTTCTCCTGTTCTGTCCTCTCCACACAAGTACTGTGAACTGCCCACAAGATTGGGTACCAGCACTCAAGATGATACACATCTACTAGGATGATAAATGAAAGGACTATGAACCCTAACTACAAAATCTTTTTTGTCCCCACCTCATTCTGAAGGGTCACATTTCACACCTGTACCAAGACAGCTGGAGACAATTACAAAATAAGTGAAAACCAACTCAGACAAAGGAAGACAGTGCTGAGGGACACTTAAAGTCATTCTTGGTTGAGTTTTCTCAGTACTAACTGGCTTAGAGCTATGTATGACAATAGTAGTAAAGATTAGAAAGGATTTATTGAGATCAGAAAATGCACTGGACAGGAAAATCAGAAAATATCTTCCAGAACTTTCCAGCTAGCTTTTTGGAAAGCCACTCAAGGACTGATTAGAGCAAGTGCAACAGAAATAGGTGATTATGTTTTGCTAATGCCTACCATAGCCAGATATGGTGCTTTATTCTCATCTGATCTAATATTTCAAGGAATATAGCAAGACAAGCAATATTGTCTCCACTTAACAGATGAAGAAACTGAATCTCAGAGAGGTTAACTCATTTGCCCAAGGTAACACAGCTTCTAAATGCTGCTGTGGATTCCCACCCAAGTCTATTTGATTTGAGGCTATATGACTACCCACAACAACTGTCAATGATCTTTTCTTCATTAACATATTTCCTACTATGCATTCTCACTGCAAATGAACTGCAAATTCTTAAAAACGATTTACTTGCAGGTTTTGTACTTTTTTTTGACATTGTGCTAGATACACAGTGGGTTGTCAGAAGATTTTGGCCACCGATTCCTCTAAATAGTAACTTACACACTTGTGGGAATTGGGAGAAACTCTGAAAGACAACTCTGAGCAATGTTGGGCTGAGTACTTAAGAAAAGGCTCAGATGCTTGGTGCTAATACAGCCAATCTGAAAACTGCAGAGCTTTTCACATTAACTAATGAAAAACTATCAGATTTACATACCCAGCCTGAAAGTGAGACTATTCACTTTGTTGCATTTTATACTCAGAAAATACAAATGATAGGATACATCAAAGTAGTAATACTCCAACCTTCTGGGGGCAGAAGATTCTTGGAGAGAATTTGAATGATTCCCAAGAGCTGGGAAATCATACCAAGCATGACCAGTGGGCTGAGTAAACACTATGCTTCCTACCCAAGATGTATCCCATTGAATTTAGGATACTCTAGATTCTGGAAAGCCCACCAGTATTAATGTACTACTAGAAAATAAACACTGACATTAAATTATTAGCACAATGGTTAAGATGTTGCCATTTGTCAAAATCATGCCAATATTAAAGTATAAATTAAAGTATATTTTAAAAATATATGTTACATTGATGAAATATTTTATGCTCTATTTTTCAAGTTAAAGTAAACATTTTGTTAAAGTAGATTAGCAAAGTTACTTAACAATTTTATAGAATTTATGACATTTCCCCCTTTCAATAGTTGCTAAAAATGCAACCTTAAAAGAAGCCTTCATTCTCAATAATGCTAAAACCATTAGCGGGGGTTTCTCTCTCCCTGCCTCCTCTCTGAGCATTCTTGTGAAAAATCATTAACTCTTAGGGAGCAGATCAAGATTCTGAAGAGGTTCCCAGAGGAGCTGCTAATTAGAGACAATCAGCAAATGATCAGGTCCATTAGAAAGTGTGGCTACATCAGGTCTGATCTTGTTAGGCACCAAATCACAGAACACAACAAAATATACTAGGAAATGTTACCCTTGGGGAAGTGAAGAATACATGACATAAGTTATCAGATATTAAAATATTTCCTTAAACATGGAGCTTTGTCAGGTTTTTTCAAAGCATGTTCTCACATCCATTATCAAATTTTTAATCTTACAAATCTGACCAAATAATCCATTTGAGAGACTTCTGCTTCTGTAACTATTCATTCATGTGGTGATGGACATTCTGAAAGTGCTTTGGGGAAACACCATGGAAGTGAAGGCCACTCAGAAGTCCTTGGAGTCATATGGGGGCCTGTGGAAAGCCACCCAAAATTCTTAAAGTCCCTGATTTGTATTTTTACAACTCAGTTTTTGAGGTCTGAATGAGTCTCAAATATTGAAATATTAAGGAATGAGATAAACTAATCCTGGGAACTATCATCAAAGAATCAGCAAAAGGTTGCTTGCAGAGTATGGTAATATTTGTACTTGTTTCTATTATTTTGGAAGCTGAAATTTAGCTCTGGATAAAACAATATTATGAATTTCTTAATTTAGTAAATGATTATTGGGCTCCTTGTATGTATAAGCCAGTGTTAAAAGCAAAATGAATGTCCCTACTTTCCAGAAGTGTGGCTGTGGGGGGTTTTGAGATACAGGCCAAGTACATTTTATGATACAGATGTTACACATCTGGGTTGCATTTTAAAATATGACAGAGGTTGGTTTGCACACGGTGGCTCCCAGGATTGCCACCTAGGGTCTCAGTGAACCACCTGGTGTGCTCCTCCACCCACCAGTTAGTGCAAGGGAAGGGCAAAGAAACTGTTCTGCCTCAGCTCTGCTTGAGGACTGCCTGCCCACACCTTGCCTCCTCTCGGCACCATGGCATGTTCCTCCTTGTGAAACATTCATGTTTACTGTGGGCAACACTCTCACACCATGTTGAGCTTTAGTAGTTTTTCCATTTTAAAGCATAAAATGCAGCCTGCCTTTAGTGTTTGTGAGTTTGTTTTGTTTTACATAATCTGGGCAAGTGTACTAGTTTCTTCTCTGTTGTCAATCATTTCTAGAATGGTTTTGAAAACTTCAGGTTCTCCTCTGCTGTCACCTCCATTTACAGAGGAATTGGGCCCTATGCAGAAGACTTGCAGGGACAGACACACCAGGATGCCCCAAGTCCCATGCATTCTTTGCTGCACTGCCACATGCAGCGCTTGGGTCTACTTAGAAAGAGAGACATTGTCCATCATGGAAACAGTTGCTGGCATACGAACTGCCTGTGGCTTTGGTGCTCAGGGCAGATCTCTAATCTGTGCTGTTTCAGAGGAACCGGCATGACACATCATCTTGGCCAGCAGCAATTGCTTTCCATGTAGCCAGATTCATCAAGTCATTGTCAGGCCATTGTCAGGAAGAGCTCTGCTGCAGAGCCCAGAAACACCAATGGGCTCCCACATTTTCACCTCATCAGCTCCCTGGGGTCTGGGACAAACACAGCCTTCCTAGTCAAGGAAATAATGAGGCCCTTGTGATGCAAAGCCACCTTGGAGGACTTCGAGGTGCTTCCTGGCCTCATTTGGAGCACAGCTGTCCACAGTTCCTCCTACAAAGCAGTAGGAGACGAGGCATCTGGCTGGGCTCAGGTGGGCAAACAGTTATGTTGAAGGGAGAGACACATGGTGGGATGTGTATTCACCCCCTCAGGAAGTGTCCAGGTTCCAAGCTGCTCTGTGTGGCTTAGAGATGACGCATTTCCTCTCAGCTTCTCACTTTCAAAGCCAGACCTGGCTGGAGACTTTTTAGATAGTCACACCTGTGATCCACTCCTCCCAGAAGGAAAGTTCATCGACTCTTCAGGGATGTTGGCTGAACTCTGGCTCTGAGTCTCTTCAAGAAAAGCATATTTTTTTTCTTTTTTTCTTTCTTTTCTTTTCTTTTCTTTTCTTTTCTTTTCTTTTTTCTTTTTTTTTTTTTGAAGGTTGGGGCAAGTGTCTGAGGGCTTTGGTGACCACATCCCAGCATTGACTGCTCCTCTTGACATTCAAGGTGTTTTTCCTAATTTCCTTAGTAACCGATTTGTGTTTGCAGATTCCTGTTTTCTACCTCTTCTCCCCTTCACCACATACACTTCTTAAAAACAAAACAAAAACTCTTCTACATCATGTCTCTATGATTTACAGGATCCTGCTGTAGCTCCTTATTATCTGAAAATCAAATTGAAATTGATTTCCTCAGCAACATCTGTGCAGCCTGTAGATGTGTCCCAAACATCCCTTCTTCATGAACGTCTCCCCCAACCCCACCATTTGGCCCCACACAAAGTCCTCTTCTCTCCACCCTGCATGCACATGTGCATCACAGGAAAGCAGAACCAGGTTGGGTTTGCTGGAGAATGGTTCCTGGTGCCTAATTCAGCATTGTACACAGTAGATCATTTGATTTAGATCCTGCTCTGCCCATTGCACATCTTTAAAAACCTTTGACAGAAACTTTTCTGCTGTCAAGATCACACACAATCCATGTCCATGTCCTCCTCATCGACACTGATGAAAAATGGTGCAGCTGCTATGAACGGCATCTCAAAATGTCATACAGAAGATTTTATATTTATAAGATTTTGCTGATCATATAGCCCAATTTCTCATTTCAGCCTTGAGGCAAAACTCTTCTGCATATATTGTTGGTGGCATTTTTAAATAACAGAAAATATCATTTATCTCTATGCAAATTACTGTGAAATCCTTTTCCCAAGAGAGATTTAATGTGGCAGCTTTGTTTTTATCTGGTCCTTGGGGATCTAGATTGGTCATTAAAGAATTTCAGTTATTAACTGTACTTTGAAGCCCAATGGAAATGTTGGACAAAATTGTCAGTCAGCAAAATTGTCCCCAGAACTTTGAATGAGCAAGTAAAGGTTCCAAGTCCTGAGGGAGTTTCTGAGGCTGTCATTCAATGCGATTCCCAACTCAGGGATGCTACCATAAGGCTGGAACACACAAAAAAAAGTTGCCTAGGTGGTGTATCAGACATCTTTTGCTGTGTAAGAAACCATCTCAAATGTAGATGCTTAAAGCAACAAACACTCTTTATTTACCAGGTTCTCTCAGTTTCTGGGCAGTTCTTCTAGACTGTATCAACTCAGCTGCAGCTGGGTTGTCAAGGTTGCCTCCCTCACACATCTGTTTTGTCACTTAGACAATAACCATGTGTCTCTCATTCTCCAGTAGACCAATCTGGTCTCATTCCCTTGATGGCAGAAGTATTCAAGCATCAAAAGAGGTCAAGCTTCGTAGGAAAAAATTTGCCAACTATATATCTGATAAAGGGTTAATAACTCCTACAACTCAACAACCAAAAGACAAACAAATCAATTAAAAACTGAGCAAAAAAATTGGAACAGATATGTCTCTACAGAAGATATACAAATTGTCAATAAGTATGTGAAAAGATGTTTAATACAATTAATCATTAAGAAAATGCAAATTAAAATGACAATGAGATATCACCTCACCTCTATTAGGATAGCTATTATCAAAAAGCACAGAAAATAACAAGTGTTAGTAAAGATGTAGAGAAATTGGAACCCATGTACATTGCTAGTAGAAATGCAAAATGGTATAATGGAAAACAGTTATGGTGGTTCTTCAAATAATTAAAAATCAAATTATCATATAATTCAGAAATGCTACTTCTGGGTATATATCTAAAATAATGAAAGCAGGACCTCAAAGAGATATTTGTACACCTACGTTCAGAGTAGAATTATTCACAATGGCCAAATGGTGAAGGCCACCCGCATGTTCACTGAAAGGTGAATGGGTAAGCAAAGTGTGTTAGATACATACAATGGAATATTATTCGATTTTAAATAAAAATGACATTTCTGATATAAGCTACAACATGGATGAAACTTGAAGACATTAAGCTAAGTGTAATAAGCCAATCACAAAATGGCAAATATTGTGTGATTCCATTTACATAAGTTATCTAAAGTAGCCAAATTTATAGAGACAGCAAGTGGAATGGTGGTTACCAGGTCTAGGGATGGAGAAGGAAATGGGAATTATTGCTTAGTGGGCACAAAGTTTGTTTTCTAAGATGAAAAAGTTCTGGAAACTGAATGTACAATAATGTAAATGTACTCAACACTACTGAATTGTACACTGAAAAACGATTGAGATAGTAAATTTTATGTTGCATGCATTTGACCACAATAAAGAAAAAGAGGCCAAACCAACGCACATGCGCTTTTTAGGTCTCTGCTTGTGTCACGTTTTCTAATGTCTCCCTGGCCAAAGCACATTGTCCAGTCCAATTCAAGAGACAGAAAATTGACTCACCTCTTGATGGGAGGAGAGTTAGGTTGCAGTGGGGTGTGGATATTGGGCTGGGAGGAGTTATGGGGCCATTTTTGCAAACCAGCTATCATAGGTGCTGGGAAGCTGATGGAAGAGCTGGGAATCAGAGCAGGGCAATGAAGAATCTGAGCTCTGTTTTGAAGGGTGGTTGAATCTCAACAGAGAGGACTAGAGCATAGCCAAAGACAGCCAGGCAGAGGCAGAGCTAGGAGTGGCCCAGAGAAGAGAGAGCCTGGAGAAGGGAAAACTTCTGTGCCACTGGAGCAGATGATGGAACTGAAGAGTGAGCGGAGTAGAACAGAAAAATGAGAAGATAGGAAAGTAACTAACCTTAGTGGGCTGTCAACATCAGCACAAGGATGTTCAAGGGATCCAGAAGACCAGAATTTCCCAAACTGCATGCCTTTTGGTGTTTAAAGAAGGGTTTTGTCATCAATCAACTTTGGACCTGTGTAGTGATTAAAGAGGTTTCTTTCCTGGAGGACTTTGCAAAGCCTTTATTATAATAACTTGCTTTCATATTTTCCTAAGGAAAGGCGACACTGTAGAAGGCATTTCTTAAGCCCTACCAGGCATGTTGTTATTTGTTTCTTAGAACACCACTTATAGAACGCACAATAGAATCTATCAGTCTGTGAGCAGAATAAATGAGTGTTTTAAAATGATGGAAATTTTTATAAGAGTGTGCTGAGGGCAAGGATGTCTCTGTGTCATCCACCACTGTAAGTGCAGGGACAGTATAGTGCTTACCACATAGTAGGTGCTCACTAAAGAGAATTTAGAATGTTGTTGGATAATTATCTGTAGGGTTTATGTCATTATACTGATGTTTGCCAAACTCATCTTTCTCTCAAGTTTGAGAGCAGATCAGGAACTATGTCAGTGTAATGATATTATCATTCCACTATAATGGTATGTGTCTTTCTCTTTCTTAAGCTAATACTTAGGAGCTGGTGGTAGATGATTTAGCAAGTTTAGTGCTGAGCAGAACCTGAAGAGGGGCTTCTGCCTGGGTGTCTTTGCCTAGAACCCCTTGAAATAGCAATAAAATGACCTGTGGTACTGGAGAACGTGGTGGGCAATATCCAGTTTGGTGATTAGGAAACTTGATAAGAAAAGATATGAGCTCTGGAAAGCCTGGAAAATATTGGTAATCTATAACAAAGTGACACTTTGTAATGGAAGAAGCATCAAAAACCAGTTTTTAAAAATTTTACATATATATATTTTTAAATTATAGTTGACATCATACAATATTATTTTAGTTTCAGGTGTACAACACCGTGATTAGATATTTATGTGACTTATGAAGTGATTCACCAATAAATCCAGTAACCGTCTGACACCATTTATCGTTATTACAATACTACTGACTATATTCCCCATGCTATACTCTACATCCCCGAGATTATTTTGTAACTACTAATTTGTACCTCTCAATCCCCTCCCCCTTTCCTATCCCCGCACTCCCTAAGCTGACAACCATCAAAATGCTCTCTGTGTCTATGAGCTTGTTTCTACTGTCTATTTATTCTCTTCTTTACATTCCACATATTACATTTGTCTTTCTCTGTCTGACTTACTCCACTCAGCACAATACCCTCTAGGTCCATCCATGTTGCTACAGATGACAAGATTTTATTCTTTTTCATGGCTGAGTAATATTCAGTTGTGTGTGTGTGTGTGTGTGTGTGTGTGTGTGTGTGTGTGTGTACACAAATATACTGCCTCTTCTTTATCCATTCATCCATTGATAAATACCCAGGATCCCTCCACATGTTGGCTACTGTAAATAATGCTACAATAAACATATGGATGTATAGGTCCCTTCAAAGTAGTGTTTTGTGTTTCTTCAGTTAAATACTCAAAGTGGGATAACTGGGTCCTTCTTTGTCTCTTGTCATAGCCTTTGTTATAAAGTCTATTTTGTATGGTATAAATATTGCTACCCCAACTTTTTTGGTTGTTCGTTCCCATTTTAATAAAACAGCTTTTTTCATCCCTTTACTTTCAATCTGTGTGTACCTTTCAATCTGAAGTGAGTCTCTCGTAGGCAGCATATGTAAGGGTCTTGTGTTTTTTTTTTATCCATTTAGCCACCCTATCTTTTGATTGGAGCATTTAGTCCTTTTACATTTAAAGTAATTGTTGCTAGATATGTAACTATTGCTATTTTATTATTCATATTTTTTATCTTTTTTTCTTTTTTTTCACTTCTTTTTAAAGAAGTCCCTCTAACATTTCCTGTAATACTGACTTGGTGATAATGAACTCCTTTAGCTTTTTCTTGTCTAGGAAGCTCTTTATCTGTCCTTCGATTCTAAATGATAGCTCTGCTGGATAGAGTAATCTTGGTTGTAGGTACTTGCTTTTCATCACTTTGAATATATTCTGCCACTAACCTCTGGCCTGCAAAGTTTCTGTTGAGAAATCAGCTCATAGTCTTATGGGAGCTCTCTCGTAGGTAACTAACTGTTTTTCTCTTGATGCTTTTAGATTCTCTTTTTGGCATTTTAATTATGATGTGTCTTGGTGTGGGCCTCTTTGGGTCAATCTTGTTTGGGACTCTCTGCACTTCCCGCGTTTGTCTATTTCTTTCACCAGGATAGATAACTGTTCAGTCATTACTTCTTGAAATAAGTTTTCAATTCCTTGTTCTCTACTCTGGTATCCCTATGATATGAATGTTGGTATGCTTGATGTTGTCCTAGAGTCCCCTTAAACTATCCTTATTTTTTGGAGTCTTTTTTCTTGTTGCTGTTCTGATTAGATATTTTCTGCTACCTTGGCTGATTTTATCCTGTTTTTATCACTGATTTTATCTTTTGCTTCATCTAATCTACTGTTAATTTCTCCTAAGGTATTCTTCATTTCACTATTGTATTCTTCATTTCCGACTGGTTCTTTTTTAAGTTTTCTATTTCCACTTTTAAGTTTCTATCTCTTTGTTAAAGTTCTCACTGGGTTCATCTATTCTTCCCCTAAGTTTATTGAGCATCCTTATAACAAGTGTTTTGAACTCTGCATCTGATAGATTGCTTGTTTCCATTTTGTTTAGTTCTTTTTCCAGAGCTTTGTTCTATTCTTTCATATGAGACATGTTTCTTTGCCTCCCCATTTTGGTTGCCTCCTTGTTTTGTTTCTATGTATTAGATAGGGCTGCTATGTCTTCTGGTCTTAGTAGAATGGCCTTATGTAGTAGCTGTGTTGTGGGTCCCAGTGGCACAGTCTTCCTTGATCACCTGAGTTGGGTGCTCCATGTATGCCTCTTGTATGGGTTGCATGTGCCCTTTTGTTCTAGTTAAGGCTTTGTTGCTGTTTGTCAATAGGAGGAAATGACCCTTGGGCTGATTAGTTGTGAAGACTAGCCATGACCAATAGAGGAGCTGTTGTGCAGGGGCTAACTTTACAGGGCAGGATTTGTTTTAGTAAGGCTCTGGTGCCTGCCCTGTCTGCCTTTTGGGTGTGTCATCCTCAAATGTGACCCTACGTGGTGCTCTAGCTCAGACTGAAGCCAACACCTGGGTGTGCAGCCTGGGGCCTCCTTGGAGGGGTTATGCCACAGGCCAAATTCAGCTGTAGCCTGTGCCCTGCCCGTGGCCACCTGGCACAAGCCACCAAGCAATCTGCAGATGGCTGCCACCTATGCTGGGCTTGAATATGTCTTGAGAAGCCAAGCCACAAACTGCAAACTGAGGCTGGGTGCTGCCAGTGCCAGGCTTGGGACTGTTCAGCAAGAAGTACAGGACACACCGAGGCAAGATGCTGCTTGTTTAAGTTTTGTGAACCTTTGAGAGATTTTAGAAAATTCTGCAACATGAATCAAGACAGGTCATTTGTATGGAAAAGCCACTGGAAGCATCTTGGGGGAGCCTGCAAGTTGGAAGGGGCAGAGTCTCAGGGAATCACCACAACAGGGTGACCAGTGTTAGCTACTTTGATGGAGATTCAAATATGGAGACTGCCTGTGTCTGCAAGCCAGGATGGGGAGGGCTCAACAAAGAAACAATGCCTTCTGTCAGCACTTCTGTCTGGGAGAATGCTGCCCTTTTAGCTCTCTCCCTAAAGCCAGGACAACTCAGTTCCTCCCCATATATCCCTAGTGCCTTTTGAGTTGCTGCCCCAGAGCTGGAGCTCAGAGTGAGTGAGTCCATTACTGAGTAAGTCTGCGTGTGGGCCCCTTCAGTGGAAAATCTGCGACTCTTTCAGCCCTCTATATCATTCAGCCACAATCTCCGCCATTTTCCACAGCCAGAAGTTGTGGGGACTTTTTTTCTCAGTACTGGAACCTTGGGTTGGAGAACCTGGTGTGGGTCCAGGACTCCACACTCTTCTGTGGAGATCACCACAGCTGAGATATTTCTCTTGGTTTTCAACCACTATGTGTGGGTGTGGGACCAAATAGTTTTATGTCTCTGCCTCTCCTATCAGTCTTGAAATAGTCTCTTCTTTGTGTCCTCAGTTGTAGGACTTCTGTTCAGCTAGACTTCAGGCAACTCCCAATGATGGCTATTCTGTAGTTTAGTTGTAATTTTGATGTGGTTGTCGGGGGAGGCAAGCACAACATTTACCTACTCTGCCATCTTGACCAGAAGCGAAAACCAAAAGTTTTGAACTCCTGAATACTGGAAGAATTGTTTGTTCTAATACATTTATATTTGTTAAGCTAAAACCTGAGCTTGAGAAATCAATGTTAGGAAGATCTTGAGTCAGCAGTCCGGTACCTCTGGCCTCCCTCTCAATGTCCTTGGGTGGAGGGCTGCCTTGAAATCTCTCCTCTCACTCTGGGGGCCACAGAGGACAAGAAAAGCAAATGCCAGCCTCTGGGCTTTCCAGGAGCTTTTCAGGAGAATGTGATTCCTCAAGGTCAGAGGCACTGACCTTTATACTTTCTGCATACTCCAGCATCAACCTCAGGGTGATAATTTTCTTTAGAAGACTGGTTTCTAAATCCACTGGGCCAGAGACCCTTTTGTGAATCTGATGGGAGCATTGGATACTCTTTCTAGAAAAATCAATATACAATTTTGTAACACCACATTTTAGGAAGGTTTTGAACCTCCCTGATAACTTATCTTTAATCTAGGATAAGAACATCTGGTTTAGGCATCAAATCATTGTCACCTCTCAACTTGGTTTGTATGTGATAGATAGTAAGTGGATTTCTTCTGCAACCATTAGCTGGCTGATTTCCCACACACTTTTGACTTAATTTTGTTTATTCAATATGTAAGACATTAACATGATCTCAAAAATCAAAAGTACTACAAAGGTACTCTCAGAGTTGTGTTAGTTCCTCCAGTTGGCTGATGCTTGACAGATGACATAACTGTCACCCAAAATCAAGATTTAGAACATCTACATCACTCTAGAATATCCACTAAGATTCCTTTTCAGTCCACATCCTTCCTGACCCCACTGGGGAAACCTTTGACCTATTTTCTACACCATAGGTTAGCATTGCCTGAATTTCATATAATTACTCTTTACCACAGTGTGAAGTTCACAGCCATCTACACTGATCTTTATTCTTGTCATTAGGGAGCATTCCTCACAGTGAAATCTCAAAGTGTCCCCTGTCATTCTATGTGTCCACACTGTCAAACCAGGACAAAAACCACTGACAGCAGGAGTGGAGTCTTCTACTTCCACTATCATGTCTACACAGTACTGTGGGCTGACAAAAATGTGTGCTGGATCCAGGCCTCCAAGGGGGCTCACCATAGGCTCCCTCACTAGTCTACCAAGAACCAATCTGCCGTACTCACTTGTTCCTTTTGAGTGCATAAGATGCAGAGTGGAGTTAGGATTTAGAACATGCAAGACAGTCCAGAGGAGACAATATGAGTTGTTGGGAAAACGGTATCAGTCCTGCATTGCTACAGGGCTAGATTCTGAGCTCCTGTAGGAAAGGGCATGGAGGGGCAATCCTTTAGATAAAGAGAATCTGGAAGAGCCCCATGACTGGGTTGGTGGATTCTGGAAGGAGGAGCAACAGTGCAGCAGTGATCAGGCCACACCTCTCTCACACTGTTAGGGGCTCCTGCCTGTACCAGGCAGATAGTGACAGGACCAGAGAAACGAAGCAGGGAGTCTCTGATTAGATACACACGTGCAGCAAGGCAGGGTGAGGCTCAGGGATTTACAACATGAGACTGAGTGAAACTAGCGTGCTGCAGGCAAAATGCTGGACACCAGCCCCTTTCTCAATACCACAGCATCCAGAGCACAAGTGGCCTGGCACAGGTCCTACTCCTTATCTACTGTTGTCAAGAGTTTAGAGAATCTTCTCTTGAGCTACTGAATGTTCCCTTGAGAGAAGTTCTTCTCATCTTGACATTTGTGGGGTGGGATCTCCAGTGAAAAATCTGAGACACTGCTTTAATAAGTGTTTCTTCCATACTCTTTCTTACCCATCAGATCATTCTATCCTGTAGAATAATTCACCGTATACCACTAAAAGATAAGAAGTCCACTTAAAAAAATATGACCATAATACTATTACATATGTAAAATAATGAATGATAATTGCTCAATATTATCAAACACCAGTTAGTGTTCAAATTTCCAATTGCTTCATTTCATAATTTTTTTGCAGTTTCTTTGAATTAGAAACCAAATTATGTCTACATGTTGCAATGAGTTAATACGTCTTCAAAGTCTCTTTTATCTATAGTCTCTTACTTCCTCCCTCTCTCCTTTGTAACATTTTTATAGGTTGTGTTTCATGCAAGATATCCACCTTCCTAACCTCCATGTAAGGAATAAAGAAGCCTCAGCTTTTGCCCCCAATCCAGCTGATGGCTTTCAGGACATTTCTCCTTGGAAAGTGAGGCAGTGGAGGGACAAGCTCATCAACTAAAGCGCTGCAAGCTTGCCGTGCCTGATGTCGATTAACCAGCAGGACAGAGAACATGATGCCTGTGCTTGAATATAATGAGGCCATCCCATCCCGGGCCTTCTTAGAAGTGGCAGTGCACTGAGGCTGGGGGCCAGATGATGGCTCCTAAAAGACAGCTTTACACATTATCCTATTTGATAACTCTTAATAATGTTACACGAGAAATAAAAAACTAAAGCCATATTATTACACACATTAAGTAATTAAAGATTTTTCTCTCTTTTGCTGACTCTCCAGACAGCCTACATAGTCTCAAATCTTCCACATCTCCCTCTCCCTTGTCTGTTTGTAAATTGTGTGAGAAAATTCTTTAGGAAGACAGCTGGACACTTTGTTAGGTGAGCACTCATGCACAGGGACTACTTGTTCCAACATGTCATGAAGATTTTTATGTCGGATTTAACCAAATATCAAGTAAGTGAGTCAGGCTAGGAGGCTTAGATTAGTCCTATCTAGAGAAAGCTGATCTTACAGATTTGGGGGCAGATTAGGGTGGATCCACCAAGAGACAGAAATGAGCAACACACAAGAGAGGGCCTAAAAAATTGTCACTACTTACAGGAAAGAATATTTGACTTTCCAGTACTCAAGAAATATAAACAGAATCATGAGAAAATATATTACACTAAAGTTCTAGGAATAGAGTGGTTGGGTCAAAAATAGTCATGGTTGTGCTTTTTTATAATTGAACAAAAAATCATACACAGTCTGAATATGTTAATTCCATTATGGAAATTATTAAATAAGTTATTGCATTTTAATTCTTCAGGATATTACCCAACTATTATAAATAATAAATAATAACACTTTAACAGAAGTAAATGTGATTTCAAGATAAAGTTGAGGGAAAATAGAAGTTTATATATATAAAATGTCACAGATGACATATATACATGTATACCTAAAACTGGAACGAAACTACAAATATAAGCTAAATGTGAGTGTTTGGCCAAGGGTAATATGAGCAAATATTTTCTACTTTTATGCTGGTAACAAGAAAGTAAAACAACATTTCTTGAGTACATTCTCTGTGTCGGACAATTTGCCAGTGACTGCACTTAATCTTCACAAACCTATGGGTAAGATTTTGTAATATTTTCTTTCATTTTATAATAATTATATATTATTAATAGTAATAATGATCATAATTATTATGGATTAAATTATGTCCTACCTAAATTCATTTGTTGAAGTTGTACCCCCCAGAATTGCAAAATGTGACCTTATATGGCACCAAGATCATTGCAGATGTAATTGGTTAAGATGAGGTCGTACTGGACTGGGCTGGGACCCTAATCCAATAGGACTTGTGTCCCTATAAAAAGGAGAAATTTGGACACAGATATGTACACAGGGTGAGCATCATATAAAGATGAATGTGGATATTGGAGTGAAGAGTCTATAAAGGTCAAGGAATACCAAAGATTGCCAGCAAACCATCAGAAGTCACAGAAGAGGCATGGAACTGTAAGACAGTGTATCTCTGTTGTTTTAGCTACCCAGTTTGTGGTACTTTGTTACAGTAGCCCTAACAAACTAATATATATTAATCACAATAATGACATCCAATATTTACTGAGTCATCTACAACATGAAAGATACCTCTCTAAGTAATTAAATGTACTAACACATGTCATCTTTACAGAAAGCCTGGGAGGGAGGCACTCTCAATTCTGCTTGGTGGATGAGGAACCAGTGTACACAGAAGTGACATAACTTTCCCTCCAGCACATGGCTTGTTGATGATAGAACTATGATTTGAATGTGGTTCCAGAAACTATATAGGGACTGAAACATTTTTGAGTCCTGAAGGGCGATTAGTTTATAAAATCAGATTATGGTTTTAGAACATTCCTTTTATTCTCCTTCTTGGCTAGGTTTCTCAGGAAGGGGTGGCCCAGGAGTACTGACTTCTGCCCCCATGAAGCAGAACTTTTGGTCCTGATCTGTAAGTCCAGGGCTTTTCAGAGCCCCAACATCACCCATAATTTTCCTCCATCCTCACTTCATTAAAATTCCTAGGCTGTCCATCCCACAGAGTGGCCTGCCAAAGAAAGGCAGGATCTGAGTAGGAATGTGAGTATGAAGGCGGTCATATCTGTTGAGGCTCCAGCAAGTCGAGCCTCTTTGAATTTCTTCTATTTTCTTGTGTTCCCTCCCCCAGCATAGTGGAGATTTTCCTTACAGCACTAAGATTCTTTTTTAGAGGATAGCCTTAGGCTTGTCAACTGAAGGTTATCACCTCCAACTCAATGTCAACAAGAGTCCTCAGTTTGGGATGTGTTGAGGGGGTGAGACTTTATTCAGTGAAAACAGCTGTATTGTGAAACAACACTGCTATGCAACAGCCTGGGCAAGGCAGCCCAGGTAAGGAGGCCTGGGTATCACAACTCAGCTCTGAGGAGACAGCTTTGCTCTACTCTGCTCTGGAGAAGTAGCTTCAGCGTTAAAGTTGCAGCTGCTATTACAGCTCCAGCTTGAGAAACACAGTCTTCATAGAAATTGAAAGTGTGCATCCTTGAGGCATAGGTGAAGCTGGTTTATATAGAGAAGAGTGCCCGCTCCTAGTCCTTGATCAGTCTATTTATATGCAAATGAGGACTACAAATTCTCACAGTTCGATTGGTCCAAATACTGTTATTCTGATTGGTTGGATTGGAGCAGCTTTGATTGCTGGTGAAAACGTAAATGAGGATATAGTTGCACAGCTCCAATTGGACAGGGAAAGTCTCAGTTCTATAGATTGAATTTCTATTCTAGGAGCTCTCTTTTAAGGGTTGACTCAGGTGCCAGTAACACAGTGAAGAAGGCTTGGCGGCCTAGTCTGTGGAACGCACTGTGCATGAGGTATTTCTGTAAACGTGGCTGCTAGATTTTGGTTATAAATTTGGGCACAATTAACTAGGAGGGTTCCTTTTTGGCAGGTATATTCTTCTCGAGGGTCAACAGGCTGCTGAAGCTCCAAATGTCATGAGAACAGTCTGTGGATCAGTTATTTAGCATATCTCTATTATGCTGATTTAGACCACAATCCCAGGCTAGACAATGTTTTGAACAATGAATTAGCTATGGAAGGAGATAGGACCCAGGATACCACGTCTTTCTGTCCCCTGTAGTATTTATAAATAGTAAAATCAGATAATAAGATGGTTAAGACTACCCTGTAAAGGGAAAACGTAGGGAGACCACAAACAAGGCAGCATCACCCAGTAGAAAATGAGAGAAGGATGTAGGAAGCAGTGCTGCCTGGTGGCTCACCCTGTCCCCAGTGTGGCCTTCATGTGAAAGAGCTGCTTCCCAATCACCTTCCCTAAAGCCTTGCTTGGGAGTACCAACCTTCTGAAAGCCTTCAGTGGCTACATCTGTAAAACGGTAAAGCCTGTTGAAGATAAAACTTTTTCTTCAAGGTCCTCTGTGGTCTCCACTGACTTCAGCATCCTTTTCTTCCACAGTTTTATATATATATATATATACACACCCCCTCTTATTCCATTGTTTTATATATATATATATATATATATATATATACACACCCCCTCTTATTCCATTGTTTTCAGTATCCACCCTACTTATCCCCTCCACCAGGCTTTTTTTTTTTTTTAATTTTGCTCATTCAGTATCCTGTGCTCATAAAATTAACAAGACTTATTGACCAATTAGATATTGTCGTGTAATAAAATGTCCTAATCTCTGTGGCTCAATTTGGCAGTCATTAGTTGTTGCTTAAGTGTCTCCCCCATGTGTCCAAAGTTCAGCTGATCCAAGTTGGGCTTTGCAGGTGGTTCTGCTCTAGGCTGCCTTGGCCGAAGAGCTATTGCATGTGTGTGGGTTGGCAAGGGTGGCTCTGCACCACATATTCTCATTCTGGGCTGAGGCTGAAGAGGAAGCAGCAACCCAGAAGGATCTCTTCCCATGTCAGTGGTAGAAGAATGAGAGGAAAAGCAGAAACACACAAGGCTTCTTGACCTTAGGCTTAAAACTGGAAAACTGTCCCTTCTTTCTTCAAGTTATTGGTCAAATCCAGTTGTATGCTCAAGCCCAAAGTCAAGTGGTAGGAAAATACCTCCCACCCATTTCACCTAGGCAAGGGTGTAGATACAGAAGGGGTGAAGACTTAGGGCAAATAATGCAATCTACTGCAGGTGGTGAGATGATAGCAATAGCAACAAAACAGCAGCACTAGAGGCAGTAAGAGATGTTTTTAAGTACTTAACTATGTGTCAGCCCTTAGAATTACTGTTCTATCAACATTCTTAATCCTTACTACTGCCTACAAGAGAGGAATTCCTGTTTCTGTGGTACTATAAATGAGAAATGAGATTCCTAATGGTTCCTCAACTCCCCTAAAGCTACACAGCAATTAAATAACAGAGTCTGGATCTGAGCCCAAGGTTCCAAATCCTATATCTTCTTCAAAAATGTCTCCCAGATATTTATTTCCCTATGAGGTATTAATCCATTATGCCTGCCTGTGGATTAAATGGCATTGTGGATGTAGATTTTCATTCTAAACTGTACTGTGCTCTGCCACTGTTGGGTGTTTTAATGGAGCTCATAGGAGTCTAACGGATTTCACAACAGGCAAATGGGTAATAAATCCAGCTCTACACACACAAACACATACAAATAGTCTAAGAAGTGTTCAGGTTTTTTTCATATCTGATGTTATTTGTCAAATGAAGAAGTCCTTTTTGAGAGATTGAAACATGTCAGCTGTTTTCATTGTCTCAATGTTAGATGGAACAACCTGGAATTGCTAAGCATGAAGTGCTTGTCTAAGGTCACTGAGAAATCATCAAAAGTACCAAACAGTGCTGACATTTGTTCAGCAAAAGGTGGCTCTCTTGGACTCCTGGACACCTGAAATGGAAAATACGTTCTCACAAGCAAGAGTATTGTTACCTTTTGTTTCAATGAGATCTAAGTCACACCCTTGAGAGAGAACTAGCACAGTCAAATTTATTGGGCCCACCTGGTAATCCTGAACATTTTATTTGGACAAGTTGCATGCATTTTGAACTTATGCTCTTGAAAAATTCTTTTGGAAATGTCAAGGTGACTGGTGTATTAAAACAATGAGCAAGAGCAAACAAGGATGACATTCTTTTAATTCTTTTCCTGCTAGGTCATTTTCTCCTTGACATCTAGCTCTGTGTGCTTCCATCTCCCATAATCGACCATCAGCCTATACAGAGGTCCACACTCAGCCTACACAGAGGAAATTGTAAAGTAGGTGAGAATTTTTAATCAGTTGACTCAGATGCTCCTTCACCTTTCTCATCAAGGCTCCAACTGATGCTCAAAGTTAAAGCTAAAAAATTAGAAAATCATACTGGCAACTTACCTGAGCTAAACCTTCTAAGACACATTAATGAGTAAATCGCTAATGGTGGCCTCATACATTGGTTGCTGGGGAAGAGGTTATGAAGTGGAGACATCCAGCTTCCTCTAATTATATCTCTCTAACAACTGTCAGTTCTGCCTCTCACCATGTCCATCATATTGCCAGATTTGCAGTTTGTTTCCTAAGTAAAAATTGCCACTGTCAGGTTTAGATATGGAATCTGGTTTTGGCAAATTTTTTTCAAAGAAAGTGTTTATGTGTCACATCACTAAGACTGATTATCTGAATGTTTTGTATTGAATTGAATCAAATACATTTGCCATATTTGTTTTTCAGTCTACAGTAATAATTATTACGTATGACTTAAGTTAAAGAATTGCTTGCTTCAATGACCCAACAAATTCTTTAAAAGGTACAGGTGTAGTTGACTTTTGAAAAAAATATGTTTTTTGAAACAATCCATAAATCCAATTTTTGTATATTGAATGCTATTTCCCTCTCATGCATAGCAAAATCAGAGTTGTTTCTTCAGAAAACTACTTATTCTCTAGATGTTGTAAAATCACAGTTTAGGAAAAAAATAACGAAAAGGTTTGATAGGAAATCAGAATATGAAATAGTCATTATTTCTCAAACTCTGAACATAAAATAGAACTTTTAGAAGTGGCAACATAAATATCTAAAGAAAAATAATTATTGTTTAATCAATAAAACCTACTGCATGAAAAACCATTTTCCTACATTTTTATAGGACAAATGGAGGCCTGTAATGTATTCTTAAGGGTCTTCCAGTTCAAATGAGAATTTAAAAAATTTCCTTTTTCATTTTCCTGATAACATGGAACCCATAAGCCAGCCTTGCTCCACTCTATCACCAAGTGTGGCCAAGAGCCAGGTTATGTGGAGAACCCAGTCTTATAATGAGTCAATGAAAGAGAAATGGCTGGAACTCAATTACACTGTCTCATCATTTTGCCAGAGCTTTAAGAAGTTGTGGCTTTGTATGTGTCAACTTGCACCAAATCCCAAGTAGTAAGTAACCTGCAAAATAGAAGAAAAACTTTTGTCATTAGATGGTATTTTTTGCTTTTGAGTACTATATTCTGTAGTGTGCTATTAGAATTTATTGATCCATCAAAATAATGAAACCATAGTTAATATGAGTTCATTACTAAAAACAAAAAAGAATATTGAAAATAATAATGATGATGTAATAAAAGCTGGTGCATCATCTTCAAAGCAAATGACACAAGAAAACATGCAATCATAACTTTCTACTATTAAATTCAATACAGACAATTTAGTTTCACCCCAAACATCATCTATTATGGTAACGTTCATGTTGGTAATTTGAATTTATTGTGCTGGCCCCTGCATTATAGGAATAAAAGTAAAATAACCACCTTCCAGGAGACCCTGGATGCTGCTGAACACCCTACAGTGAGTGAGAGGGTCTCCAGATAACAGCAGCACGCAGGTGCATTCCATTCTTGCTCGGACTCCCAGGTCGTAGATCACTCAAAAGTTCTTTGAGCTCTTCTTGCTAAGTAACTTTAATCTCTGCAAAAGGAATTAGAAAACTGAGTGCCCACTTTTCCCTAAAGGTTATAGGATGCTCAGCTATGTGTGCTACAGGACTGCACGGCCAAGTTCGAATTCCTCCTCATTGATTACTAGCTGAATGAAGCAGTCAACTCACTGACCCTCCCCCTCTGTGACTTGGTTTCTTCCTGTGTATATTGAGGATAAGGAAAATGCATATCTTATGGGGTTTTTATGAAGATGAAATGAGAAGTTAAGAGTAAAGTGCTTAGAACCTGGCTTGCCTCATACTAAATGTTCAACAGGTATAAGGATACCTAAGTTGGAGGGACTTTGGAGGGGGCACTGTCATTACTGTTCATCAGAAGAGAAAGGTGAGACCCATGGAGGAAAGATGACTCTTCCAAGGTCACACCCTCAATCTGTGTTGGAACAAGTCTAGGACTCAGGCCCAATTATAGAGTCCACTAATATTTGAGGGTTTGCTGTAAGCTGGACCTGGCCTCATACTTTACGTATTATATCCCTCTCAATGCTCACAGCTGCCCTATGAGATAAAATCTTTGTTCACTCTTGCTTTACAGATAGGGCAAGAAAGAAACAAAACAGCCTGGAGATTCTGGAACTTGAACATGTCAAGGATGAGCTCATGGAAGTTCCCAATCCATACGCACCGTTGTCGGTCCACATGGTTCCACTTCTGGATTCACTTGGGAGAAATGTAGCACTTTGGGGTCCTGGGATAGAGGGAGTCTGGAGGAATTCAACTGGAAAGTGCCTCCATCATAAATTCTCCATCTGGATTAACTGGGATAAACCAAAGCTAGCCTGTCTACTTCTCCTAGGTCCAGCATTGCAATAGGTCCATCTAGTGGTCAAAAAACAAGAGTTTTCAACAGTTAGGTCTGACAAGCAACTCAGCCAGAAACCTCCTCCTATTCTACTTTATATCCCATCTCTCTGACTGCCACATCACCAGGTCAAGGATAAGCAGATAGGCCAGGTGCTGGCCTTGGGGCTACCTGGCAGTGGATGTGTCTGGAATATACTATGGAAGGAGGATATTTGCAGTGGCCAACTCTCCTTCTCTGGAAAGGTACTTATCCTTTCAGAGCCTCAATCAGGGATAATTTTGCCCCCCCAAGGGCACATTTGACAATGTCTGGAGCCATCTTTAGTTGTCACAATTAGGAGATGCTACTGGCATCCAGTAGGTAGAGGCAAGGGATGCTGCTGAACACCCTACAGTGAGTGCATAGGACAGCCCCTGTGACCAAGAAGGATCCAGCCTCAGATATCAGCACTGTCACCCATAATTGGGAAACCCCACGGTGCCCTCCTCATAAACGAGAATGACCCAGATGTGGACAGGAGGATTGAATGAGTCTGCACATGCTCAGAGGCTTTGCACGTGTTAGTCCTTCTTCCTGGACCACTATTCCCATTCTCTTTACTCTTTTATCTCAGCTCATGGGCGCATCTGCAGGGAAGCTCATCTGCTCACCCCTGTCTCTCTGTCTCTGTTTAATCTCTCCAAGGACAGATCTGACACAAGGATTTGGGGAAAGAAATTTATGTGGGAGGTGATCCCAGGACACATCTGCAGGGGAATGGGACAGAGAGACCAGACCTGAGGTGGGGCAACGAAGGGTCAGTTTGTGAGCAGTTATTACAGTGAGGAGCTGACGCTTCATCTCCAGGGAGGAGGCTAGAGGACTCATGTCAAGTAAGCTTTGGAACTGCCCCCTACAGGAGGAGGAAACCAGAGCATTTGTCCTCCAGCTCCCATCCTTCATGGGTGGAGGGCTGCTCCTGGGTTCCACCCCCACATTGCAGCCTGCCTGTGCACTGAAGAGGAGTGACAGAGGCAGACTTGACATGGTCTTCATGTTAAAGGGCATTCGAGCTCACGCATTCTCACCCTTGTCCTCAGAAGCTAATGACTCCTCTCAACTGAAGCTCCATAGACCAGCAACCAGGGGCCTAGCTCAACCCAGTCCTGAGAATTTGGGAACCGAGACATCATCATGGAGGAAATTCTAGCTCCTTGTTTTCTGTGGCCATGTTGTTAGGGCTATGGAAATCTGGAGATTCGACAGCAGATCACCATGAAAGTTATTACATCACATCCCCAGCTAGACCAGGCTCAATTTGTTGAGTAAGAAAGGCAATATTTTTGTTGAATTTCATATTTTCTATGAAGTAATGAATTAACCTTTTTGAAATCACAAAGGAGATTACAATAGGAAAATGAAGTCATTATTTTGTCTAAGCTGGCTACAATGCACAGGACAGCCCCCATGACCATTGCATTCAGCAAAGATGGAGGGACAAGTCCGAATAAAGGAATGGGAGAGAGACTATAAAGGCCTTCAGTACTAATTCTAAATATGTGATAACCGGCTAGTAAAAAATTGGATCAGCTCATCATCTCCCCATAGAGAGATTCCGTTTTGTGTGAAGTTAATTCTGACCTAATGAGCCAGATTCTAGGAGACCTGAGCCTACCCTCATTCTGCTGCCATGGGTGGCTCCTTCCAACTTTTAGCTACAGAGGACTAACTGTGAATACCATCTATATATGAGTGGCAAAGAAAATGTTGTGGAGAGGGAGGCTTATAACTCTCCATGTGAAGTGACATAAACACGCTTCTGACAAATAGGGTAAATAGATTAAAAAAATAGGGTAGGCTGGTAGAAGATACAGAAAATTATACTGGTTTCAGGTGGGTGGACCAATATCCTTGACATCATTTGCTCAGATTTTTCTCATTTTGTGAAAAGTTGACAATCCAATAAATACTTATTAAGCATCTAATGTGGCCCTTACATTGAGAGCTGAATGCATGAAATGGAGTAGGACTGACATATATCTGGAACATATGCTACACCTCCCTCCTCGCCTCTCCTCTGCATTGGAGGAAACTACATTGCCCAAGCTCCTTTGCCTTTCTGGTCGGCTCAGCCAATGGGAGGTACTGGCAGAAGACTGATTGGTGGGAGAAGAAAAAAAAACTAGGGCATGTCTCCGCCTCCTGTTTCACATGTCCTCTCCAGCAGTGGCCATTGCATCTATAACTTTAGCTCTTTCGAAAGTCAGTCCTTGTCCCTGTGCCCAGCTTGGTTTGGACAGAGAATGCAGGCTCTGATTACCCACATTCTTCCTTTACCCCTCAGCCTAGGGCTGGTAGCAGCTTCCTGGCATAGCCAATACCTGGATTTTGTCATTGTTTCTTACTTTGCTCCTCAGCTCTCCCATCATTCGTGTAACAAATCCCCCATATAAAATTCTCTCCACTTGAACTGCCCAGTGTGGTTTCTATTTTCTTGGAGAGTCTGCCTACTTTTCCAAATTTATTTCATATCCCTCCCTTCTCTCACTGAGTTTTAGAGTTACCGGCATCCTTTATGTTCTAGGATGCCTGCTTCTTTCTTACTCCAGGGCTTTGCACTTGCTTTTCTTCTGTATTAAGTGTTTTCACGCTGCCTTTCCCACTGGATAGCACCTTCTCATTCCTCACATTTTAGCTAAAATGTTACCTTCTCAGAGGCCTTGACTGACAATCTTATCTAAAGATGCCCATTCAGCCCACCCCCAATGCAAGTTACTCGACTTTCTAGCCCATTGCCCTGTTTATTTCTTTCAAGTCATGTATCACAATCTGTAGTGATTTTATTTCCTTGTTTTATAGTTACTTACTATCTGCCTTTCAACTAGAACATAAGTGTCATAGTCTCAAAATTTAGCCTTGTGCCTGGCACATAGTAGACACAGAATAAAAATTATTGACTGAATGAATAAAAGAATGTTTTGAAACAGTTCGAACCCATAACAAAGTCAAAATGAAAGAAGTTCCAAAAATGATATATTTCTTTGTTATTTTAGGACATAAGTCTGGGTGGGGCAAGGGGACCTAAGTGTTAGAGTTTGTGAATTCTACTTGGAATGAAAAGCATCCTCACTGATGTTCTTTCTTTTGAGCTGTGTCAGGCCTGTACTTACACGGGGAGGGAGCCATCTCCCTGCCTTTAGTGCATGGTTTTCTCTGAACCAGAGTGCTGAGCAGTCACTAGATGGCAGTGTGCACCCTCCTTCACGGACTACAAGCATCTCACTGAAAAACAAGGACATGATTTTTGTCACTTGATTGCTTGATGTAATCTGGAACAAAAAATTGTTGATGAACTCAGCCTACCTGAGTTCACCTTCAGCCAGAAGGGTCAGTCCCAGTAAATGCACGACTTCCCTTCTTCTCTGCCTGGAGGCTTCCCCCACCACAGAGCTGGCATCATTGCACGCAGGGGTGATATGGAGGGGGAATGTATGCGAGACTCTCAGTCAAGGGTTTGGGGAGGGAAGTGCAGGGTAGAGTGGGGTGTGAAAGGAGTGGATGACAAGATGCCCTGGACTCCAGCTGTCTGGCAGGATAACCCCCAAGTGTGGCCTTCATGGCCCGTCACAGAGTCCTTAGTGGGACTGAGCCCCAGAAGCCTGCAGTGGTGAGCTGCTCTTTAACACCTGGTTACCTTCTTTCTTCAATGCTAGTCTCACTTCCCTGCTCCCTCATCTGTGCTTCCTAAAACCACCTTCCAAATAAGCTCCCTGCAACCAAGTCTTCATTTCCAAACCGAGCAGACTCCAATCCCCATTTTCCTAATAGCTCTTCCTCCTTATTCCATGTAAGGACTCACTTCTGTGGAGAGGGACATAGACAGTGAGCCATTAGATTTCCCTGCTACCCCTGCTCACTATCTTCCTCACCAGGAGAAAGAAGCAGCCCTTGGCAAGTTCGTCCACATCTGCGCATCTAAAGTAGTGGTTCCCCAAGCGTGTGCTGGACCCGCAGCAGCAGCAGCAGCAGCAGGAGCCTGGAAAAAAGGCTGTGCTCAGACCCCAGCGCAGGGCTGTGGATCAGACTGGGGTGGGCTCAGTGCGGATGCACTAACCACCCCTTTAGCGGCTTCTAAGGCTAACTGCAGTCTGAGAAGCACTGCCGTGAAGCCAGCTAATCATAATTGGAGATTCAGTTCACAAACAGCCTGCTCTGCTTCTAACCACTTGGGTCACTGATGATGTAGCAAACCACAATTTTATCAGTAATTATAAATGCTCGTGTGCTTACCAATTTCTTCATATTAGTGATTCTTTATGTCACAAACCACATGTTGGGAAGAACAGGGGCTTTGAAGCCAGCACACTTGGGCTAACACACCCTCTGATAGTGTAATGGCAGCCCAGTCAGAGTCCTGCATGTTCCTTGGTCACTTCACCATCCTGTGCACACTGTTTCCAGTACATTCACCCCCTAGGCCAGCACCTGGTTTCCTTTGCTTGTTCTGCTTGCATGGGTGACTGGGACAGCCCTTCTCCAGTAATGGATGAGTGCAAGTTTCCCCGAGATTACACTTCGGGTCAATGAGTCACTTGAAGACTCAAAGAACTCAGAAAAGACGTTATATTCGCAGTTACATTTTATTACAGTGCAAGGGTACAGACTGAAGTCAGTTTTGGGAAAAGGAAAGCAGGGTGGGTCCAGGAGAGCTCTAGGTATAGATCTTTTAGTTGTCTTGTCCCAGGGTTGCTCTGTGGACATTGCTGAGTTCTACTAGTGATAACAGTTAATGACACATGTGGAGTATTTGCTAAGTAGGGAGGCTTACCTGAGCCTTGGGAACCCGGGTTTTTAGTTGAGGTCGGTCACATAAACATGACTGGTTGTCCACATGGCTGACTTTAGTCTCCGGCCTCCCAGATGTCAAGCTGATACTGTGTGGCTCAAGGTCCACACTGTAAATCACATTGTTAGCATAGATTGTCTGGCCTGGCACGAGGCCCCAGGTAGGCAAAGGCACTCTTACAAGGCAGGACATTCCCAGGGCTGCAGGCTGCTTCCTAGTAGCTGCTATTACACAAACAAACAAAAATGCTTCAAGACTAAAAGTTGTCCTGAAAGGGTTTATTGAACCATATGCTAGCCAGAGAAAGTACCAGGTCCTGGGGCATGCAGTCTAAACCACTAGCAGCAGGGCCAGAGAAAACAAACATGCCCACCGTTCTGGGGCTTATAAAGGTTTTTTAAACAGTGAGTTTGGGGAAGAAAGATGTAAGCTGCTTTGAAAAAATTTGCACTGGTCGTATATAAGAAGAACAGGAGAAGGTGAAGTGAGGAATATTCTGAAATAGGTGTATAGTCTGCATGGAAGAAGTACTTGTTGCTTCTGGATCGGTTGTGGGCAATAGTCTGGAAAGTTCATGTGTAAGCAGTACATCTGGTGGTCAGCTATTCTTTCTAGAAATCATAAAAATAACTATGTTATTCAAAGTTTCAACATACATTCAGGTACGTGAGCAGTCTTTTGTTGGTTTTGGCTGCTAATTGATTAACTTCCCTTGTCTCTTCCTTTCACTCTCTGGCCTACTATAATTTAATTTAGGACATCTCAGAATAGTTTTCTTGTCACCGTGTAAGGGCCAAATATTTCCTCAGATAAGTACAATCCTTCACTGCACATTGGGCATGAATGCTTGAGTTACTGCATTGTGTATGGGCCCCTGGAGGTGTGACAGGCCCTGACCCTGGCTCCAGAGAACCAGGCAGGACTGAGCCAACAGTACCCTCCATGAGAACGAACTTGTTACTGCCCCTGGCTCAGTCCCCTACCCCTCCCAGGCTCCCCACTCCTCTCTCTTCCCTCTTTTGGGTTCTGAGAACTTCTTAATAAACCTCTTTCACACAAATCCTTGTCTCAGGGTCTGCTTCTGCAGATCCTCAAATAAGACACTGTAAGAATCTGCTAAGTTCTAAACTTTCCTAATTTTCTGTATTTCATCAACCTTCTCATGAAGCTCTCCATGGCTTTTTCAGGTGCAGTTTCTCCGCACCGCATCCCCATGGGTACAGCTGAATCATGTTGACAGTGATGATGCCTTTGCCTGCTCATGTGCATTGTCTGTCGTCTCCTCACACCTGGAGCTTTCCAGGAGTTGTGGGGAACCTCAGTCACGAATGGTCACCAGCACCCTCAGGACTCGGCCATTTCGGTTGCATGCCACTCCCATACATCTCTGCATCCACTGCCTCCACTGGAAACCACAGACATCCTTGTAGGATCCTCCAGGCTCGAAGGTGAGCCAACTCTGAAGTGGTGAAGTCTGTCTCCCTTCATTCTTGTGTTACTCTGTTAGAGGCAGCCTAGTTTCAAGGTCTTGCTGAACTTGTACACTGACCCTTTCAGTTGGCACTTGAGGCTGGCCTCCTGGAACCCAGCCATGCCTGTGATCCAGACTCTCTTTGAGGGGCCTTCACCCTCAGCAAACAACTTTTTCAAAGGCTCAGGGTTAGACTGGGTCTCTCTGGAGCTGAGGTCTTCACAACATGACGGACATGACTCCCTCTCTCCTCTCTGTGTTGCATTTCCCTCTTCCTCTGTCCTGTCTGGCTCTGGGCCTTGACAGCAATGCCCTGGGCCCTCTGCCCATCCCTCCCAGCAGCAAGGTCTTCCTTGCACAGCTTCTGCCCAGCAGAAGGGATCCCTTCCTAACCTTCTTTTGGAATTATGAAACTGCCTCACACATGTGTGCTGCTTCATAGTACAGCTCCTTTCACCCCTGAGAAGTGCACAAGGCAGGACCATCCCTGTGTTAACGGTGACAGAAAAATTCAGATCAGAGAGGTGAGTGTCTTGCTGAATGAGCTTCCTAGGGCAGCCCCAACAATGTACCAGACACTTGATGGCTTAAGACAGCAGAAATAGACTGTCTCACCGTTCCGATGGCCAGAAGTCGGAAATCAAGGTGTTGGCAATGCCATCATTCCTCTAAAACCTGCAAGGGAGAATCTTTCCTCCTCTTCCAGCTTCTGGTGGTGGCCATCAATCTTTGCTGTTTCTTGACTCACAGATACCCAGATACCTGGCTCCTTATGGATAAAATTTCTGCCTCCATCTTCAAATGCTGCTCTCCAGTGTCTCTGTCTTCACATCAC
>NW_011889317.1:205361-213104 GCF_000151845.1 Pteropus vampyrus
TTCAGCCCTGTCTTTTGACTGTAGTGTATCTCCACTTGGAATAATGGGGAAGCTAAATTATGTAAACCAACACAGAAAGAACACAGGCAAGGAAGACGAGTATGCCTTTACTAGACTGTCCTTAGCTAGCTCTATGGACATGGGGTCATTTCTCTTTGGAGCTGTACTTAAACCATGTAATTTCTAAAGTGTCAGAGAGTTCTCAGTTTCTATCATAAGATGCCATCTGAAGAGCTGACGGAATGTAAAATCGAACTCCCTCGGTCTGGGATTTGTCTCCGTTTTGAATACTCTCTTATTCCTAGTGCAGGGAGTGAAGTCCTCAACATAGTAAGGACAGGATGAACCTTGGTGTTTGACCCAAGCAACCACATGACTGGCCAATTCTCTAACATAGGCACAGAACTTATAGCCCGGTGCCAGTAGGGTCTGCTGCATAAGCCACACAGTGGCCAGGTAGGGATGGAGTGACACAGCCAGCTCTGAAGAAAGCTCACATGGCCTTAAGGCCTTGTTATCTTTCTGTCAGAGAGGATAAGAAGCACCCAAACTTAAATTTTTAGGATCTCAAATGACTGGACCAATGACCCTGTACAAAGAGTTGGTAGGCCTCAGAGAAGAGCTACATTCTGACCAGTGTTAACATATTTCTGATTTCTGTGTGACGTGGCTTCCTATTGCATAGATTTACACGCACTGTGGACGAGACCATGTGCCCTGACACTTACTAAAACGTCACCGGAAGCTTCACAGAGCACCATTAGCCAACACTGTTGCTGCGATTCCTGGACCTGACACTGACCAGGCTGGTGGCCTTGCCCCAGACCAAAAGTAAGCCTGCCTTTTGATCCCATTGGTCCGTGATCTCCCAGTTTCTAGAGAGTAATATTAAGGTTTGCTTAATGTAAAGTATTGTCATTTAGGTGATCTATGCCAACAAAGTGACATATGTATAAAAGCAGATGGAAGATAAATCAGTTTAATGTAGGAAGCTCTTGAACTAAGTGCAGTAAAGTAGTATGGACAGCAGAGGGCAGCAGAGGATGATGTTTAGCCCTGGCTCCTTGCCCCACCCGCTAGAGAAAGCCAGCAGAGCTCAAGCCAAGGTGAGTTCCGCTCCTCCAACATGGGCATTGAGGTAGCCTGTCTGGCGACTCTAGCTCTGGCTTGATGCGGAAGCTTTCTGTGTGAACAGACTCTAACTCTGCCTAAGAGAAGACAAGTTATAGGTGTTCCACTTTCACCATCCACGTGTTCAGGGAGTAGGGCCCCTGCTGGCTGACCGCAGCTAGGATAGACAGGCTTCCCTGTGCCTGCTGCACCTGTCGCTGCTGCATGCCTCGAGCCCTCAGGTAGCTGCTTGACTTTTGAAGATGAAGAATCTCATTTTCTGATTCTTTCAACCTCTAGATCTTTGCCGGGGAGCTCGGGGTCCTGCATGCACATGCACCTACCACTGAGGATGGCCGGAGAGGGTTAGATTGACTCTCCTTCCTTACCCGCGTTGGTGCTGAGATAAGCACGTGGAAGCACCCAACATAGGAAAGAGAAAATATGGATTCCAAGGGTAACCCCTGCGAAAGAGGAGGGGTGCATAGCAAACTAGTAAGAAAGTGAGTCACATTTTGAGCAACCATCTTCAGTTCCCCCCCTACCTTTAACTGAATTATAATTGACAAAATTGCATATATTTAAAGTGTATAACATGATAATTTGATATACATTGTGAAATGATTACCACAATTGAGTTAATTAGCACATTCATCATCTCACAATTATCTTTTTTTTTTTTTGGTAGTAGAGCCACTTAAGATTTCCCTTAGCAAATTTTTTCTATCTCAGCAACTTTCAAGTATACAATACAGTGTTGTTAACTATAATAACCATGCTGTACATTAGATCCCCAGAATTTATTCCTCTTATAACTGAAAGTTAATACCCTTGACCAACATGTCCCCATTTCCCCCACCTGCCAGCCCCTGGTGCTCACCTTTCTACTCTCTGTTAATATGAGACTGGCTTTTTTTCCCCCTTTAATAGATTCCACTGTATGAGTGAGATCATACAATATTTGTCTTTCTCTGCCTGGATTATTTCACTTAGCATAATTCCTCCAGGTTCATCCATGTTGTTGCAAATGGCAGGATTTCCTTATTTTTTATGACTAAATAATATTCCATTGTGTATGTATACCACATCTTTATTCATTCATCTGTTTGTGGACACTTAGGTTGTTTCCATACTTGGCTATTGTAAATGAAGCCCCGATTGCCTTTGTTTCTGAAGATGCCACTGCCTTTGACTCTGTGCATCAATGTTCCCTAATGCTCCATGGAGTCACATGAGGGTCCCCTCAACTAACCCAGCTGGTTTCTTCTCTGTTCCAGACTTTATGTTTTTACTCATGCTGTCACCCCTTCCTATAGTTTGTCCAGCCTTCTTCTTTACTTGGAAGGACGGTTTGCCTCCACACCCCTTTTATAATGGTTGAACTATCATCCGATGCTTTTCTATCCTTCCTGGCCCTCCCAGTTACCGAGGCCACCTTCTACCCTAGCTGTGAGTAGATATGCCAGAAACTCGTTGGCTTAGAGTCGAGTCAGTATTGTTGCTGGTCCGTGTGCCCATGAAATGGCTGGCACAACCGATTCCTGGGGTTCAGTGTCCTGTCCTGCACCCAACTCCCTCCTAACCCTGCTCTTGACTGGAGTACCAGCTCTCACTGGTTTCTTCCGCCTAGGTTGTGACTATGAATGCCTGGACCCAGGAACATTTCTACTTCTGTAGATTGTGTCATTTACAGAACTGAAGTGGCTGCCAGCTGTGGGGATGAGTAGCAGCTCTACTTTTCTCTTTTAAACATTCATTTCCTAAGAAATTTCAAGCATTCTTTGGTTCAAGGCCTGCTTAATAGAGGTCAGATTGAGGGGAAGGCCACAGATCCAGAGTGAAGGATGCCCTAAGTGGAGCCCTAAGGGGGAATTCTAGCCCAGTTATCCTACCAATTTCAACCCAGTAGAGTGAGGCTTCACAATGAGTGTCTCTCTCTGACAGCAACAATGGTCTTTCCTTTTTGTGCAAAGTAATCCCAAATTCATCTCTTGGCCACTCTGTTATCTATTGTTTAACTTTCCATCATTGACATCTTTTTTTGCCATCATCCTTTCATAAGGCTTTTGCACATAAGCTATCCTGAGATGCCTTCATGGCACTTCTCCAGGTTTGTCTCACATCCTCCAGTAAATCGAGACTGTCTCGTGCTCATTGCCTTCTAAACAGTGGGGGGACATCAATGCTAGTTCCAGAGTACACCAGAAACATAGAACAATTGAAATGCTTAAGGATATGAAACCCAAAAAATATTCTATTAAAAAGGGCATATTCTAAGGCAGCTCAAGCTTAAAATAAATGAAAAGTTCAGGTTGGAATAAGCCTACCAAGATATTCAAGAAGAGAGTTGTTTTAAGATCAACCACAACATCCTCCAGCTTTGTTTCTTGCTGCTGCAGGACCAGGTAGGAACAGGGAGTATTTGTTGGCATTTAAACCCAAGTCCTTTGCTCATATTGTTCCCAAAGAAAGTCCCCTCAATTTCTGCTACATTACTGTCCTCCTCAGGCTACTTTACCTCATTTTAGGCCAGCATCATTTGACAGAACTTTCTGCCATGATTGAAATATTCCATATTCGCATAGTGCAATAGGTTAGCCACATGTGGCTGTTGAGTACTTGAAATGTAGTTATTGCAACTAAGGAAGTGATTTTTAAATGTTATTTAATAGTAATTAAAGTTTAAAAATCAAAAAGAAAATAGTCATACACGGCTAACGACTGTTGTGATGTGTGGCTCTGTTCTAGATAATTAAAGATCCTGGTTCACTGTCATTCTCTCCATTACATCTGTTTCAATTCTTGATAGTTTCAGTGTGCTCATATATGACGTTTTCCACAACCTGGCTTTTCAGTTCTTCGCTCCCCACCCACCCCTCCCCCACCCACCCCGCCGGCCCACAGCTGTCTTAAGATATAATTGACAGATAACACTGTGTAAATTTAAGGTGTACAACATGTTGATTTGATATACTTAAATATTGCAAAATGATGACCATGGTAGGTAGCATTAGCTAAATCCCCTATTCCATCATATAATTTTCTTTCTCTTTCTTTCTTTCTTTCTTCCTTCCTTCCTTCCTTCCTTCCTTCCTCTCTCTCTCCCTCTCTTTCTTTCTTTCTTTCTTTCTTTCTTTCTTTCTTTCTTTCTTTCTTTCTCTTTCTTTCTTTCTTTCTTTCTTTCTTTCTTTCTTTCTTTCTTTCTTCCTTCCTTCCTTCTTTCATTCTTCTTTCTTCATCCTTCTTCTTACTTCATTCCTCTCTCTCTCCCTCTCGTCTTTCTTTCTTTCTTTCTTTCTTTCTTTCTTTCTTTCTTTCTTTCTTTCTTTCTTTCTTTCTTTCTTTCTTTCTTCCTTTCTTTCTTCCTTTCTGTTTCTCTTTCTTTCCCTTCCTTCCTTCCTTCCTTCCTTCCTTCCTTCCTTCCTTCCTTCCTTCCTTCCTTCCTTCCTTCCTTCCTTCCTCCCTCTCTCTCTCCCTCTCTTTCTTTCTTTCTTTCTTCCTTTCTTTCTTTCTTTCTTTCTTTCTTTCTTTCTTTCTTTCTTTCTTTCTTTCTTTCTTTCTTTCTTTCTTTCTTTCTTTCTTTTTTTGTGGTGAGAACATTGAAGATGTACTCTCTTACAAACTTTCGAGTATGTATACAGTATTATTAGCTATAATCACCATGCTGTATATTAGATCCCCAGAATTTATTCCTCTTAAAACTGGAAGCTTGTGCCCTTTGACCAGCATCTCCCCATCCCCCACTTGACTCCAGCCCCTGGTAACCACCATTCTCCTCTCTTTTCCTGAGTTCAGCTTTTTTCATATTCCACATGTAAATGATATCTTACGGTAATTGTCTTTCTCTATTTGACTTCTTTCACCTAGCATAATAAACTCAAGGTTTATCCAAGTTGTTACAAATGGCAGAATTTCTATATATACACGCACATATATATGTATCTTGGCTGTTGTGAATAATGATGTTGCAATAAATATAGGGGTGCAGATATTTTTTGAGACCCTGATTTTATTTCCTTTGGATAAATACCCAGAAGTGGAACTGTTATATTATATGCTGGTTCTATTTTTAATTATCTGAGGAAGCTCTGTACTGTTTTCCATAGTGGCTCCCCCAGTTTACATTCCCACCAACAGGACACAGGGCTCCCTTTTCTCCACATCCTCCCAACACTTGTTATCTCTTGTCTTTTGCATAGTATTGGCTTTTCAGTTTTTGAACCCCTCTTCTGCTCTGCTCTTGTCCTCCTCTTGTATTCATAGTTTTACCTGAGACATTGTTGTCATTAGCAATGACTACAGCTCTGCTGCCATCTTATTTTCAAACAACTCACTTTCTGACTGCCACATCCTGTAGTTCTAGCTTATTCTCTTTAGAATTCCAAACTCAACAATCCTTCAAGCCCACTTGGATATTCCATCGGTTCTACCATATTTTGCCTGTGGATGATGAATGTGCTTGTATTTCTTTATTCTTCTTGAGCTTTGACATACATATACACACACACACACACACACACACACACACACACACACACACACACACACAGATGGGAGGATATATCTGGTCCTTTTATACATCTTGGCCAGAAGCAGAGATCCTCATTTTTTTCTCCTCCTCACATCCTTCCTTACTCAACTCTAATCTCTTGGTCAATCACTATAGACATTCCCTTACTCTTATCTTCTAGCTTGACAAACCACACCTTGGTTAAATCCAACTTTCTGCCCATCTCAGGCCTGCCTCTGTGCAGGTGAACATGACTGCAGAGAAACACTTGCCATGGCGACAACTCTGTCTTTAAATTCATGGCCGTGAACCGCTGTGGCTAGTCATGCTGCCTGGTAATCATACTGTATGTCTCTAGTCCAATTTCTCTCATACTTTTCTAAATGGCCATGTCACACCTTCTCTGTCATCAAACCTCCAATATTTCCACCTCATCTTCTCTCTTAGCATCCAACTATGTTGAAAAATTTTTAGCAACCAGAGAAATTCCAGATAGTTCCTCCCACCTTTACTGATCCACCTCCCCCTGTACTCTCACCTCCACCTTCTTGGCTCTTCCAGAGATGAACATTACACTCCTGTCTAATGCCCATCTGTCACCCGTGCCAAGGCCTCAAGGTTGTCATTTAAAAGGACTTTGCTGCAATGATTCTACCTACATCATCATCCTAACTGGTTTCCTTGCCTCTAACTCTATTTCTCCATAATCTATGCTCAACATTACAGCCAAAATAAGTAATTAAAAAAAAAATTCCTTAAGTCGCCAGCATCACTTCTTTGCTAACAACCTTTAACGCCTCCATTTGATTCAGAATACAAGGTGAATTCCTGCCATGGTCTACAGGCTCACTGGGCCAGGTACTGTTACTTCTTGACTTCATCTCCTGTGATTCTCTTTGCCTGTTTTTGTATGTGTGACTGCACTGGCCTCTGTACTCTCTGAAACATGTAGTTACGCTCTCTGTTTAAGGCCTTTGCATGAATTGATCCCTCTTCTCAGAGCGCTCTTGCCTCATATATTAGCCTGGGTCACTCCTTCACCACCATCAAGTCTTTGTTCAGATATCACCTTCTCAATAAGGAGAATTCACTACTTCATTTAATTCTGCAACTATGCTGCCCCTTCTGCCCTGATCCAAATATTCTCTGCTCTTCACCATTTTCTAGATCATTCATTTGCTCATTATGTCTCTTTTGCTTGTCTCCAACTGCTAAGATATAAAACTCAGTGAGGGCCAGGACCTGGTTTTGTTCACTTATGTCTCCAAGAACACCCAGAACAGTATCAGCAAATGTAACAATTTAAAAAATATTTATTAAGTAAATATTGATTGAATTTCCTAATTCCCTTGTCTAAGTTTTTGCAGATTGCTACTCCCCTCATTTTTTATAGAGATTCTTGCTGTTCATTTTAATCTGATTTGACCTGGACAAGAATATTGGGGTGAGGAGAAAGAGAATGCCATTTTAATGGCTTTGAATCATGAACTTTATTTCATCTTTTAAATCATTATATCAAAGAGTCTGGGTTTAAGACCACTGATGTCAAGGTTTTACCTTTCCTAAAGCAAGATGTAGCCAATGCCACCTTCCATTAGGATGGCAAGAGTTTGCAGTGCCTGTCCCACAAAGTTGATCTGTCTACGCTGTTTGGACACCCTTTTCCCCTCATTGTGGACAATAGAACAAGTTTGGTCAGTCTCTTCCACAGTTATGACTCTGAGACTGTCACGTTAATTGAACCCTGATCTAATCATCTCTAGGCTTTTGACTTATTGGCTCAGTCACCTACCTCTCTCTGTTCAACCTCTGCTTGATAGTTAATGGAAACCAGGGTTTTGTTTCTAGGTCTGAGTAACACATTACCCTCTGTATGTAAGTGGAGCATTAAATGGCTCAGCTTTGTGGCTCCAAGTGAGACCACCTCTGCTTCACCCCAGGACCCATCGATGCAATTATGTGCATGAGTACATGCTCCATAAGGCTGTGGGCAACATTGGGACAAGATTCTATGAGGCACATGTATAGCTCCTAGACCCAGCAGACATGTAATGTGGCACAAGTGAACGACTGTCACATAATGAACTGATGGTGGCCAATTTAGCAGCTGTGGTGTCATCAAT
>NW_011889317.1:213154-232868 GCF_000151845.1 Pteropus vampyrus
CATCTGTCACCCGTGCCAAGGCCTCAAGGTTGTCATTTAAAAGGACTTTGCTGCAATGATTCTACCTACATCATCATCCTAACTGGTTTCCTTGCCTCTAACTCTATTTCTCCATAATCTATGCTCAACATTACAGCCAAAATAAGTAATTAAAAAAAAAAAATTCCTTAAGTCGCCAGCATCACTTCTTTGCTAACAACCTTTAACGCCTCCATTTGATTCAGAATACAAGGTGAATCCCTGCCATGGTCTACAGGTTCACTGGGCCAGGTACTGTTACTTCTTGACTTCATCTCCTGTGATTCTCTTTGCCTGTTTTTGTATGTGTGACTGCACTGGCCTCTGTACTCTCTGAAACATGTAGTTACGCTCTCTGTTTAAGGCCTTTGCATGAATTGATCCCTCTTCTCAGAGCGCTCTTGCCTCATATATTAGCCTGGGTCACTCCTTCACCACCATCAAGTCTTTGTTCAGATATCACCTTCTCAATAAGGAGAATTCACTACTTCATTTAATTCTGCAACTATGCTGCCCCTTCTGCCCTGATCCAAATATTCTCTGCTCTTCACCATTTTCTAGATCATTCATTTGCTCATTATGTCTCTTTTGCTTGTCTCCAACTGCTAAGATATAAAACTCAGTGAGGGCCAGGACCTGGTTTTGTTCACTTATGTCTCCAAGAACACCCAGAACAGTATCAGCAAATGTAACAATTTAAAAAATATTTATTAAGTAAATATTGATTGAATTTCCTAATTCCCTTGTCTAAGTTTTTGCAGATTGCTACTCCCCTCATTTTTTATAGAGATTCTTGCTGTTCATTTTAATCTGATTTGACCTGGACAAGAATATTGGGGTGAGGAGAAAGAGAATGCCATTTTAATGGCTTTGAATCATGAACTTTATTTCATCTTTTAAATCATTATATCAAAGAGTCTGGGTTTAAGACCACTGATGTCAAGGTTTTACCTTTCCTAAAGCAAGATGTAGCCAATGCCACCTTCCATTAGGATGGCAAGAGTTTGCAGTGCCTGTCCCACAAAGTTGATCTGTCTACGCTGTTTGGACACCCTTTTCCCCTCATTGTGGACAATAGAACAAGTTTGGTCAGTCTCTTCCACAGTTATGACTCTGAGACTGTCACGTTAATTGAACCCTGATCTAATCATCTCTAGGCTTTTGACTTATTGGCTCAGTCACCTACCTCTCTCTGTTCAACCTCTGCTTGATAGTTAATGGAAACCAGGGTTTTGTTTCTAGGTCTGAGTAACACATTACCCTCTGTATGTAAGTGGAGCATTAAATGGCTCAGCTTTGTGGCTCCAAGTGAGACCACCTCTGCTTCACCCCAGGACCCATCGATGCAATTATGTGCATGAGTACATGCTCCATAAGGCTGTGGGCAACATTGGGACAAGATTCTATGAGGCACATGTATAGCTCCTAGACCCAGCAGACATGTAATGTGGCACAAGTGAACGACTGTCACATAATGAACTGATGGTGGCCAATTTAGCAGCTGTGGTGTCATCAATACTTTTAATGTAAAGTAAACACAATTATGAAAATAATTTCCTGCAATTGTGCTAACACGACCTCTCTTCTTGTTCTTGCTGGATTTCTCTTTCCATCTTATGAGTTAGAGGGTTCAGTCTGTTCTGCCATTGCTGGAAGGAATTCAGAGCCTTTCCAAACTTCAATAGCCATTTAAGTAACCCGTGGATAGGTCACCGGCTGGAGGATTGGAGGTCAATGGTACTTTAAGTATTTTTCTCTCTGTGGTTAAGATTGAACCCCAAACTGTCCAGACCAGGACAAAGAAGGAGCAGCTGCGGAAGATGTACTCTGCTTCTGTGCAGGGTGCAGTAAGACAGGGGGACCCCTGGCCTATGCAGGAACCTCTGATAAGCACATTAGTGCATGAATGTGTGTAAATGTGTATTTACATATTTGTATGCATGTGTGTGAGTGTGTGTGTATGTGTGTGTGATTTCATGTGAGCATGTGTACATCCAGGCATTTGAAAAAAGTAAAGGATAATTACACCTGAGGAGCTGAGTAGGGGCCCCCCACTTTTGGGGAGAAACTACCACTTGAGACTGAGTATAACAGGGTAGAGGTGGGGAGTACTGGGACCAGAAGCTGCTTTTAATAATGCCACTTACCTCTGCTGATTAATACGCTTGTCAAAATAAAAGGGAATGGAAATGACCCCACAGTGCAGGGAGTAGGATGGGACTGGCTGAGTTGTATAGCCCAGATTAATTGCTAGTGCTCTCACCTCCTTTTTAAGGCTCCAGATACAATAGAATGATAATGAAGGAGAAATGCACACAGATCTGTCTGTCTTGGTCCTTCTATTCCCAGCCAGGCCCAGAGCCAGCAAGCTTGGCTGGCATTCAGTTCTCCAAGGAGTTGGAGACTGGTTTCTGTCCCAGAGAATACTCTCGAAAGGACTCAGCAGTTTGCAGCTGAGCTTGGCAGCTCTGCTGGCTTCATCAAGAAGGGCACCAGAGACCAAAGCAAATAGTTACCCACCTTAAAACAAAAGCCAGGAGAGACCTCAGAGAGAGTTGAGTTTGATTTACGTGGAAGGAAAGTAACTGAGCTAGCCCAGAGATCTTGCTTGCAGCACAGAGAATGAATGGACGGGTCCCCAAGGACTGCCAACTGGAATGATTTGGACACTTTGGTCTGTACACGTGTGCTGAATTGCACTAAATTGTACTTAACATGGATAATGAAAATAGTTATTCTTATCACACCCCAGAGCAATAGAACTGGGCAGTATCTCAGGTGACTTCAAAGGAAATCTTTTCTTTCAGTTTAAAAAAGAGCTTTTGAGTTTTGGGGCAGAGGCAATGCAATGCAATGTTTTCTCCAAAAATGTTTCCTTTTCTCCTACATATGCAGAGAGATGATAGACCCCCTATTCTGTGGTTGGGGGCACATGCCAATGAAATGTGAGTGCAAAGTGATGTAGCTTGATCTCCAGCCCACTAAGAGGCTGCATGCTTTCTCTCCCATCACTGGTTAACCCACTATAGAGGGTCTACTGGAGGCCCTAAGTAAGGCGAAGCTGAAAGATGGAAGAAACCTGGATTCTTAGACGGCTTTGGAGTGGAGCTACACCTACCCCAACCCTCCACAGACTCAAATTTGAAGGCAAACATGAAAACTCCTAGGTTCCTAAGACAGCCATAGCAAGGTACCACAAACTGAGTTGAGTTAAAATTGCAGGACTTATTGTCTCAGATGTTCTGGAAGCCCCTCCAGACCATCGTGTCTGTAAAGGCTCTAGGGCAAGATCCTTCTTTGCCTCTTCTTAGCTTCTGGCAGTTGTTGGAAATCCTTGGCATTCCTTGGCTTACAACTACATCACTTTAATCTTTGTCATCACATGGCGCTTTTCTCACATGTCTATTTTTGTGTTCAAATTTTCATCTTTTCACAGACACGGGTCATGGATTAGAATCTCCCTTATCCTGTATAACTTTATCTTAAATTGATTGTATCTGTAATCAAGTTAATATCACATTCACAGGTATTAGGAGTTAAGACTTAAACCTATCTTTTGGGGAAACACAATTCTATTCATTATAGTCTTTAAAATTGAAGTCCGTTTGTTACAACAGCTGGTATTATGTACTTTGACTAATACATGTCTGGCATTGGTCTCAACTGAGAATAACCTTCTCCAGGAAATCTTGCTTAACTTCCTACTTCCAAACCCAGAACAAGTGCTACTTTCACAAGGGACTCTCCACATTGCCCTAAACTTCCCTTTTTACAGCCCTTTTCATGTTGTGCTGTTTCCTTGATCAAGTAAAATTCTTATCTCCTCCTTGGCTACACTTTTCATGTCCTAGAAGCAGGAATTCTGTCTTTCTTGTTCTTCATTGTATCTCCTAAGCCTGGTGCATAATAAGATCCTTAATAACTGCTTTTCAAATAAACACATGGATGATGTGAGGAGGGCTGGATGCTCTGGCACAAGCAGCATTAGGCCAATTTTCTGCCTTTAAGAGTATTGCAGTTGCTAATGAATGGCCTCTTTGTCGCCAAATGCACTGCTTATTCTCCTTCTCACTTTCTTTGTCTCCCCTGTTTCATGTACCATATTCGATGCCCTTGAACATACTGACATATTGATGCTGTTTTTAGAATCTGGCTCCTCTGGGTTGTTGCCTCAGCTCTCTGGCTCTCAGCTTACTATCAGTTTCATCTTGAAAACTTCTTGTTTCTCATTTCTGTTTGGACCTCTTGCTTATAATCTCAAACTCCACACCTCTGACAGAAAATGTTTCACTCACTCCATGGGTAGAAGTGGTTGGCTGAATTGAGTTGAATTCTCCCTAATTTCAGTTCCCGGTCCCGGAGCTGCTTCATAGCGGCTACTCATAGTAAAAGAATCTCCCCTCATGGTTTTGAAACTTACCTATTCCTCTCCCTTTTTTCTCAGAATCACCACATCTCCGAATGTTAGCTAGGAGCTGTTCCCACAGAACCATCAGAATTCCTCAGGGATGGTAGGGTCCTAAAAGGCACCTTGTCCATTAAGCACTGCCAATTAAAAAAATAGACTTTAAGTGTCAGGTTCACAGCAAAATTGAGCTGAAAGTACAGAGTTCCCATATACCCTCTCCCCTGAACCTCCTCCACTGTTATGGATTGAGTGATTGTGTCTCCCCAAAATTCTTATGTTGCAACCCTATGATGGTATTAGAAGGTGGGATCTTTAGAGGTGATTAGGATTAGATGAGATCATGAAAATGGAGCCATCACAAATGGGATTAGTGTCTTTGTAAGTCACTAGAGAGCTTGCTTCTCCTCTATGATCTCTGCCATGTGAGGATTCAATGAGAAGTCTACAGCCTGCAACCCAGAAGAGAGCTCTCACCAGAACTCAACCACACTGGCACCCCAATCTCAGACTTCCAGGATCCAGAACTATAAGAAATAAATTCCTGCTGTTTATAAGCCACACAGTCTATGGGATTTTGTTATAGCAACACAAACAGACTAAGACCCGCACTATCGATTTCCCACCAGGGTGACCCATTTGTTACAGTCAAAGAAACTACATCAACACGTCATCATCTTCCAAAGTCCATAGCTTAAATTAGAGTTTATTCTTGATGTTTTACCTTCTATAGGTTTTGACAAATGTATAATGGCATTTATTCACCGTTATAGTATCATATAGAATAGTCTCACTGCTCTAAAAACCCTGTGTACTCTGCCTATTTGTCCCTTCCTCTCACTCAACTCCTGGCAACCACTGAACTTTTTACTGTCTCCATAGTATTGTCTTTTCCAGAATGTCATATAGTTGGAATCATATATTATGTAGTCATTTCAGATTGGCTTTTTTCACTTAGTAATATACATTTAAGTTTCTCCTTGTCTTTTCAAGTCTTGATAGTTTATTTCTTTTTTAGCACTGAAAAATATTCTATTGTCTGGATATACCACAGCTTGTTTATTCATTCACCTACTGAAGGACATTGTATTTGCTTACAAGTTTTGGTAATTATAGATAGAGTTTATATAGACATCAATGTGGAGGTTTTTGTGTGGATATGTTTTTTCTTTGGGTAATTACCAAGAAGTATGATTGCTGGACCATATGGTAAGAGCATGTTTAATTTTAAAGAAATTGCCAAGCTGGCTTACAAGGTGGCTGTACCACTTTGTAGTCCCACAATCAATGATGAGAGTTTCTGTTGTTCCATATCCTCACCAGCATTTGGTGTGGTTAGTTTTTTGGATTTTGACTATTCTAATAGGTGAATAGTGGTATCTCATTATTTTATTAATTTGAAATTTCCTAATTTGTAATTCCCACACAGTCTCTTGGGAGGTTGGGGATATATGATGTTGAACATCTGTTCATATGCTGCTTGCCATCTGAATTTCTTCTCTGGTGAGGTGTTTGCTCAGGTCTTTGGCCTATTTTTAAATTGGGTTGTTTGTTTCCTTATTGTTGATTTTAAAGTATTCTTCATATATTTTGGATTACAGCCCTTTCTCTGTTATGTCTTTTACAAATATAGTCTCCCGTTCTGTAACTCGTATTCTCATTTTCTTAACAATGTCATTTGCAGAGCAAAAGTTTTAAGTTTTAATGAAGTTCAGCTTATCGATGATTTCTTTCATAGATCACGCCTTTAGTGTTGAATCTAAAAAGGCATTGCCATACCATCAATCATATAGATTTTTCTCCTATACTATCTTCTAGGATTTTTATAGTTTGGTACTTTACATTTTTGTCTATAATCTATTTTGAATTATTTTTTTAATAAAGGTTGTAAAGTCTGTATCTAACATCTTCTTTTCTTTTCTTTTTTCTTTATGTGGATGTCAAGTTGTTCCAGTGCCATTATTACTATCTTTGCTCCACTGTATTGCTTATGCCTTCTTCATCAAAGATTGGTTGACTATATATGAGTCTATTTCTAGGCCCTCTGTTCTGTTCTATTGATCTATGTGCATATTCTTTCACTAATACCACATTATTTTTATTATTGTAACTTTATAGAAAGTCTTGAAGTCAAGTAGTGTCAGTTGGCCAACTTTGTCCTTTTTCAATGTCATGTTGGCTATTCTGGACTTTTCTCCTCTTCATATAAACTTTAGAATCAATTTGTTGATATCCGGAATTTTTTTTTTTTTGAATTGCATTGAATCTATAAATTGAGTTGGGAAGATGCATATCTTGACAATATTGAGTCTCCGTATGCATAAACCTCTTCATTTATTTAGTTCTTATTTGATTTCTCTCATCAGTTTTACAGTTTGCCTCATATAGATCTTGCACATATTTTGTTAGATTTATACCCACTTAATTCATTTTTGGGGGTGTTAATGTAAATAGTAATGTGTTTTTAATTTCAAATTCCACTTTTTTATTGCTAGTATATAGGAAAACAATTGACTTTTATATATTAACCCTGTATCCTTCAACCTTGCTATAATCATTTGTTAGTTCCAGGAATTTTTTGTTGTCGTTGATTCTTTCAGATCTTCTGCTTAGGCAGTCGTACCATCTGTGAACAAATTCTTACTTCTTTCTTCCACATCTGTATACCTTTTCTTTTTTGTCTTATTGCATTAAAAAGATTTTCAGTATAATGTTTTAAAGCAGTGGTGAGTAGCAAGATCTTTGTCTTGTTCCTAACTTTAATGGGAAAGACTTTAGTTTCTGATAATTATTTATTATGTTAGCTGCAGTTTTGTAGATATTCTTTATCAAGTTGAAGTTCGCTTTTTTGCTTAGCTTTCTGAGAGTTTTTATCATAAAAGGGTGCTGAATTTTATCAAATGCTTTTTCTGTAGCTATCAATATGATCATGTGATTTTTCTTTTTTAGCCTGTTTCTGTGATAAATTACAATGATTCTCAAATGTTGAACCAGTCTTGTGTACCTGAGATTCCATTTGAATGTACTTATAATTTTTTTAATACGTTGTTGGATTTGACAAGCTAATAGTTTATTGACAAATTTTGCATCTATGTTCATGATATATATTGGTCTGTCATTTTCTTGTAATATCTTTACTCAGAGAATAAGTAAGAAATATTTCTTCTGCTTCTACCTTCTAAACATAATTGTAGAGAATTGTTCCTGCTAAAGATCCATGGCCTGCATTTAATCATGAGAGAACATTAGACTAACAGAAATTAAGGAATATTTTATAGTCTGAACTCTTCAGAATATTAGAGTGATGAAAGTCAAGAAGAGACCAAGGAACTCGTCCAGCTTGCAGACAACTAAAAATACATGCTGACAAAATACAGTGTGTAATTCTGAACTGGATCCTGTTTCTATAAAAGACATTATTGGGACAATTGGGGCTGAGGACTACATGGGGTAAGGTATCAGTGTTAATTTCCTGATTCGGTGGTTCTATTGTTGTAGGTAGGAGAGTGTCCTTGTTTATAGGAAAGACATATTACCATATTCAGGAGTGATAGGATATCCTGTTATCAACTTAAATGGTTTTGGGGAGAAAAAAGAGTTGTTTTGTACAGTACTTGTAACTTTTCTGTAAGTTTGAAATTTCTTCAAAATGCCAGTTTAAATGACCAAATTAGGGTGGAAAATTATATTACTACCACAGTTATGGATAAAAGAGTTTCTAAAAATATCACTCTCTATACTTGTTACTGTAGTAAACATTAATTCATCTTCATATTCATATCTTTTCCTCTGGAGAAAGCAATACAGAGGACACAGCCTGGGACCGAACTTGGGAATATCAAATCTAAGTAAACTCTCCCAAGCAAAGGGATTAGGTGAGCAAAAACTAAATTCCAGGTTTGGAAACTGAATGTACATCAAGGAAAAGTTGAAAAATATTGCATTGCCCAGCAAATTCTTAAAATGTCATTTCAGTCTACAAGTAGAGCCCTTAATCCTTCCTGGGATGTTATAAGTTAAATTAACCTCATTATATTTTCAGATTTAGTCTACAAAATGGAAACAAAAAAGCATTTGTGCATACTACCAGACTATCTACCAACTATAATAGCCAAAACCTTTTATTGACACAGGCTCTCCAGATTATGGGGACTAAAGTAGGTGTCATACAGTCACCAAGGACTCATGGGGCCTTAGGTAAAGAAAAAAGGAAGATAATCTAAAAAGTCATGGACCTTGAAATAAAGATTCTCTCAAACAGCAGAAATACTGAAACTCAGATACCTGGAAACAGACTGAAGAATAGGGGGAATATGAAGAAATAAGTAAAACTGTATTTCTGTGAAAATACTATAAAACAACCCAATACTTGTATAAATGTGACTGGTTTGGAAAAATAATTATAGAGAACCTAAAAGATATAAATATGTTTTATAAATTTTCTAGGAGGAAGGAAAAGTTATAACTACTAGAATCTTTTGGCCATAACATATTTTAGTTTTTCAGAGAGGGTGAGGAGCCGCCATGCTTCCACTCCTTCCATCTATTGCCAGGGATTTTGCCTCTCTGCTTCTCTTACCTCATCCAACATTCTCTCTTCCCACTGACTTTCCCATATCCAATAAACCATTTTTAGTCTCCATGAATGAGAAGTATGAACGTCAGATGCACATTCCCCAATTTAATATAATCAAAGACATACCCTCTCCAAATCTAAAATATTTGACACAGTCTATAGACTATGCTCTGTTGATTCTGGAAACTATAGCAAATGCAGTTTTAAGACATGAAATATTTCATCTCTATCTAGGGTCACTCTTTGGTTTCTTCATATTTTGCCCTAAAGCTATTGGACTTATTTCCAAGCTCTGTAACCTTGGCTGGGATGATTCATATCCCGAGTAATTTTTCCTTTTTTATACATTTCTTAAGTTACTTTTTTCAAGAAATGTGTCCATATCCTCTAAGTTGTGAAAAGTATTGGCATAATGTTGACCATAACATTGCCTGATTATTCTTTTGTTGTTGTACAATCTATGGTGTTGTTCCCTCTTTCAGTCTTTATGTTGAAAATTAGAGTTGCCCCCTTTTTTCTTGATCGGTCCAGCTAAGAATTTATCCTACACATTTGAAATCCATGTTTAATTAAGATCTTCTCTGATCTTTCTTCTTGTTCTGGAATGAAAACTGGTCAGCAGTTGGTGAATTTACAGGACTGGGTGAGGTCAGAGTTTGATGAGGAGGTGAGGGTGCAGGCGAGGTCAGAGGCAGGGTCTGTGGAAGGTGGAGAGGCTGGTAGGGAGGCTGATAAAGAGAGAGTTCAGTGACTCAGAGGCTGGGTGGATGCTGAACAGAAGAACAAAATAGCCAGGGCCACCCACCCTTCCGCAGTTATTACAGTGATACTTCCTGGCAATGTATTGTTAAAAGACCATTTCCCAGTACATTCCGCTGAGGCCTGAGGAACTGCTTGCACTGTATAGCTATACATTAAACTTACAGGAACCTCGGGAACATTGAACTATATATAGCATGTATGTCTCTGTGTAATATGGAGAGGAAGAGACACATAATTATAACTCCAAATAGAGGGCTACATTTAGAAACCTCTGTTAATGTAAAACCATAGTTACTTCTGACATGTTTTATTAATGGGTGATTCGTAGTTTTCAATTTTCTACAATAGCATGTATTATTAATTACCTAGATAAGAAAAATACATATTTTATTACTATGTATGCTGCAGTTTGGTGAGCTAGAAAATGCACCAAACAGCAAAGACAAATTTCAATAAAACGAGTTGTCAATAACAAAAATAAATAAAATAATACATATTTAAGACTGAGCTGAAAACTAATAAAAGGCAAAATATGAAAGCTTAAGTTTCTTTTTATATGCTATCAAGTATCTCCCTTTGGCCTTCGGTCAGACTCAGAATAGAACCCTGTCAACACTCTCAAGCACAAGCGGTGATTTTTAAGACTTAGCTCTTCTCTTCAATTGTCACATGCTCGCTTGAGTTATGTGGTACAATTTAGAGTTGTTAGCAGACCTTCTACAAAGATAACAGTGGAAAACAGACAATTTGTTTGGCCTTCAGCAAAATCGTGAGTGGACAAAAGAGTTAAGTGGAAAGTTTGCCTAATGTGAGTCTCAAATATCTCAAGTCCCTCCAGGTCAGAAATACAAGAATGGAGGATGGACTACCCTCTCCTATCCCCCAAGTTCTCTGTTTGGCCACTTGTTTTTCAAGAATCTTTTGTTCCTGATTTTCAGATGGGAGCCTGATCTGTCTCATAATTTGTAAGACAAGATCTTCAAAGTAGTACACAACCCTAAACGGAACTTGTAATCAGATATGATCTGACACAGTCACATTTAAAACTCACCAAGAACACATTATTACACCGTCACTTGGGAAATTCTATCGAGTGTAGCAATTCTTACTCTTTTCAGTCTCTGGACTCCTTTGTGCACGAATGGTGCTATGGGCCCTTGAACCATAGTAGGTATACCCAGGTACAGAAAATGTGGCCTCAGGTTGCTCACCAATGCACCGAACCCAAGTATGGATCTTGGTTCAGAACATCTGCTCCCAGGGGCACACTTCTGAGTAGTGTCTCCAAATGGGGTTCTGAGGAGAATTTGAGGAGCTCTTGGGTGCTACTAATTAACTGCTTTATGCTCGCTTGCGTTCAGGGGTGAAACTATCTAACTCTGTTACACTCTATTTTAATCTAGGCCTTCTCAGAGCCTCTCACATTTATGGGAAATCTCTTTGTTATTTCCTAAACATCTTTCCTCTGGTCAGAGAATATGGTCAGTGTACACCTCTCCTGAGGACCTGCAATTTCCTGGCTCAGAGCAGAAGCCCTGCAAATGTTTCATCTGGAAAAAGCGTGGTACAGAAATGCCTGGGGGAGTGGAGAGCTATAGGACTAGAAAGCTAATAATAACCTGCTGCCTCTTGTTCAAGGACAAGGGAAGCCAGGGTGGAGACTGCGATGAGCCAAGGCCAATGTATAACAATTCTGGGCGGTTCCTCTGAGGAAGATTTAGCCCCAGGGCCCTGGGGAGAGATGTTCCTGCCAGCCACGGGGAGCACACTGAGGGAAGGGGTGACAGTGTCTGTTTGCTACAGGCCCTGTGGGTGATCAGATGTGCTGGATGAAATAGGCAGGCTGGGGTGGGGGCACAGTCACAGGATTTTACATACCTCCTTCACAAGTCATAGCACCATAAGGCAAAACCAGGCATTGTTTTAAAATAAAATTTTACTTAAAATTTATATTTTTCCACTTGGGACTTCCCCAAAGCCAGGTTTTCCTAAGTACTTTAAAAAAAAAAAATTTAGAATTTCTCCCAGAAAAACAAAAGTAAGGAGAGTAGTACAATAAAACCTCCATACCCTCCATACCCATCATCGGTGTGGCCCCAACCTGTGCCCTCTAGACCAACCCCTCTTCCCAGATCCCACTGGGTTGTTTTGAAGCAAAGCCCAAATATATTGTCTCAGCATGAGTTCTAACAGGTAAGGGCATAAACAATGCAGCCTGCAATACCACTAGCGTATGTAAGACATAATAATTAGTTAACGTTAAATGGTATCAAGGCAGGGTTGCCATTTCATGATTGTTTCATAAATGCCTTTTTATAGATATTTTGTTGAAAACAGAATCTAAACAAGGTCTGCATATTACATCCAACTGATACGTCTCAGGATTCTCATTCTTTCTTTTTGAAAACTGAAGCTTAAAATACATGCAGTCAAGTACACTGACTTTAACTTCATAACTTAATGAAGGTCTATATGTACATCTAGAGCCACACATAACGATTGCCCCTGTCAAGATGTAGGATATTCTCAGCTCCCCTTATCTCCTGTCCCTTCTCATCAGTCAGAAGGAACCTCTGGTCTGGCTTCTCTCAACACAGGTTCATTTCCCTGTTCTTGAACTTCACATAAATAGATCATCCACACAGTATGTGCTCTTTTGTGTCTGGCTTCTTTTGCTCAGTATAAGTTCTGTGAGATTCACCCATGGGTCTTTGTTTGTTTCATTTTGTTTGTGTGTCTATACTAACCTATTTTTGAATCTCAAATTTCTTTTGCTATCTATATTGATTTGGGTTGATTATTCACTTTGATTATTATTAATAGTGGCACTATTAATATTCTTGTCCATGTATTTTGGTAACAGAAGCGCTCCTCTGTGAAATGTCTGAATAATAGGGTTGGTGTAGCTTAGCTTTGGGAAATACTCCCAAATAGTTTTCCAAAGTGTATTAATCCCAGCTGACCCACATCCTTATAAATGTTTGGTATTTATTTAATCTTAATCCATTTTGGTGTGGCTTTAATTTACATTTTCCTGGTGACTAATGATGTTAAGCATTATCATTAGCTATTTGGATATGTTATTTTGTGAAGTATCTTTTCAGATAACTTTGTCCGTTTTCAAAAGTTGGATTGTTTGTTTCTGAAATATTTTTATATGTATATCAGTTTTTTTCCTCCCAAGCTGTCAGGAGAACAACATCCACAGTGAAGTAGAATGGAATAGGTTAGGGTTGGACAGTTTGAGTGGAAGAATGAAGATTAAACAGTGAAAATGCTAAAAATGTTGACCCTTTTAGTGGATTTAGAAAAGACGAGATTAAGCAATGGGTCTTTTTTTGCTTTACAAAGGAAAGCTCTTCCTTGGAAACAAAATGAACATAAAAATAATAAAACAAAATGACTCAGTGACTTATATGAATGATAGAAAATTGATGATTATTGAAAAGATATCAATAGAGAATAATGAATAGTAAATAAAAAGTAAAGATTTGGAGAGAAATATTGTGGCTTCTATGTAAAACTGTTTCTTGAAAAATACCACATGTTCTATTCCTTCAGTGCCACAATAGGACTTTCTAATATGTGACATAAAATAGTCTTAGTTTATCCAGGAGTTTTTAAATATTTAGAGAAGTCCTCATGATTCTCTTTAATGATGTCTCTTTTGTGTATAAGTTACAAATGATCATTTCCTTAAGTTTACTGCCTTATCAGCTCAACTGACTCATTCCCATGCACTCCCTGTAATCTGTCCCTGAATCCTTTGAAGCTGACTACATGGCTGAGTGCTGGTCCCACTGGGTGTGGAGCTTCCTGCCCTGAAGGCCTTGCCTTTCCTGAAGGAAAAATGAGACTGTCCCAAGGGGAAGGAAGAGGAGCTCAGAGCTAGAGAGGTTACCAACTCCCAGGGACATCCATGTGGGACCCAGCTTGGGAGACCTCTTGGAAGGCTTCTGATGGGTCAGTCCATCATGGCATTGCAGCCACAGCCATCCGAGGGCAGTGCAGGCACAGTTTGGTCTCCTCAGCAGCCACATTCAGGCCTGGCTGGGTAGGGGACCCATGGTCAGTTCAGGGCTGCTGTGGGGCTTGACTATGGAGCTTGAAAGACACTGGTCCCATGTTGCCTGGGGTGGCTCATGGAAGCAGTTTGGAGGGTATAGAGGGAAAATAAAAGCTTAAGAAAGGAAAGATTATGAAAAGAAAGTTGCCAGAACAAGGAGAGAGTCCCCAGTGATGTGCCACAAGTACCAATCTTTGCATCACTGGGAAAATAGCCTTGCCTGTGGGGTGCTGGGTCCAGGGTTGCCTCAGTAAGATTTGCTGGAACCAAAAACGGAGGTACTGGGCAAAATGTGGATTCTAGAATCAGATGGATTCTTTGTTGGGCCACCCGACCCTCAGCAAGATGTTGAACCTCTCTGTAGCTCAGCTTCCATTACTGACATGCTCATATGTCAAATCAATGCAGGATGAATATGGTAGCATGTACACAACTGTCTGGCTCAGAGAAGGTGCTCAGTAACTCAATCAAGCAGCATCTGGAGAATGACCTCAGGCACCTTTTTTATTGTGGATTTTTTTTTTTTAAAGAAACCTCACTTACAAGCCTGACATCTCCCTGGAATAGGTCAGGACTGGCTATTGAAAGCACACTCTCCCACACCTCTTATCAGTTGGCCAGATGTATCATGGTGAGAGTCTAGGGAAGGCTGGGTAAATCTGGAGCTGGGTGCTGGCCTGTCAAAAGCACTAGAATGAAACGAACCCAGTCTGGGGCTTCATGTTAACAAAGGCAAGTATATAACCAATTCTGGCTAAGACTGATGAGTCTTTATCATATTAAAATTGCTTTTAAAAATAGTTGATCACTTGATTCATTAGGCAATCAAACTGGCATTGATTTGGTAACTTTTTCTAAATGTTATTTCTTTATAGTTATACTCATGTATTTAATTTCATCTTATATTTTTACTACTCCAAGTAATATGTAAGTAAGAAAACAGTGTTCAGAAACTTCTATTGCATATGTGAATTTGTACAGTGAACATTCATTCAGTTCATTGCCTATCATTGTTCTATCTTACAAATCCTTGTTGAGGACCCCCATAGGCCAGGGGTGTGCTTGTCACAGGACAAGCAGATCTCTGAAGGTAAGAAGCCTATAGTAAACGAGTCATCACTTTAGGATGGGGTGTGCTAATAGGGGTTCCCTGCAACATATACAGTGAAAAACTGGAAACACTTAATGCTCAGCAGTAGGAGAAGCATCGATTCAATTGTGAGTCATTCTAGGATCTACAAGGAAGCAGTTAAAATGAGTGTGGAGGGGAGGCTTCAAATAGAGTGACACAGAAAGACCCTGAGACACATCATGATAGACTCTGCAGTAAAAGTATTCTATGCATTCTATGTGTATACAGGTAACTTACAAAACACTTTATTTTTTATATTGTGTATATTGTTCTGAACTTAATTTTTATATAGATATAGATACAAATACAGGTAGAATTAAGCACATAGAAAGGTCTGGAAGGGAATACTTACTCTGGGTTAAGGAGGACAGTAGAGATTAGATTTGTTTCAAAGGAGAATTATCCTTGACAAATATTTAAGTGTTTGCAGGCAGAACGAATGTATGTATTATTTATTTAATGAAAAATAAATTTCAACTAGATATTTCCATTTTGAGAAAACAAAATGTAAGACTAAAGAGATAGTCTACTTTCAGAAGCTTGTGTCACAAATTGAATAAGAAAACTGGACATAATTTGAAGATTTTAAGTGATTTCTTGGTTGATTTTCATTCATTCCTTCATTTATTCATTCAGTTATCAATTTCACTTATTTCTGCAAATTATTTAAAGTTGCTTACAAAATTATATTAGGTCCTTTAATTTTTTAATAATTTAACATCAAAATAAAACTAAGAATATTTTATATTTGTGTGTGTGCATACACATATATATGGCAAAAGTCTTTAGGCACTGAGTCCTGAGTTTGCATTTTCTTGCAGTTAAAAGACAGCCTTCTATACTGATACTGCCACAAAGAACACATACAATTTCATCTGAAGAGTAACCTTTTCCCTGACGCTAAATTAAAGTTCATTTAGAGACCCTGTTATAAACCACACTGGGTAGAAAAATATGTAATATTATCCTATGTTTATTCAAGACTCATTAGTATTATTCAAATGGATGGTTTATTTAAGATGGTGGCTCTCAATCCCATAGGATGCAATATCTTCTATTTATAACAAATATATTATAACACATCTTGTACTACCAGGAAATGAATTTAATAGATAATATAACATACTGAACTTCATAGTTGCTCCAAGTGTAATATTAAGAAGTAAAAAGACAGTGACATGACGTAAAAGATGTATTCCATATGCACATGCTGCAATATAAATAGATGAGAAGACAGAAGAAGCAGTCACCCTGTGCAATAAGCATATGGACTCACTGACACCGGAAACACCAGCAAGTTGTGATGGCTTCATTAAACCACGAGTGGTGCTGCTGTTCATGGTGTGCTTTTTCCAAAACATTGAAAACTCTTGGTTGCGTTCTGAAAGGAAACAATGTCATCTCCTCTCCATTTAAACAAAAATAGGTATTTTGGAAAATTTGATGCTTATTAAAACTGTGACAAATACCTTATTTTTCTTTGTAAGTCAGATTTAAGTTCTTGGGTAAAATAATTATAAACAACTTTCTTATCTATAGAAATATCCAGAAAGATATCTGAAAGTTGTTTGGGACCTGGCACAGATGCTTATTGAGGTGGGACCGTCTTGTGCATTGAAAAGAATTTGGCATCCATGGGGGTCCTCTTACTAAAGCCAATACTGCCTCAACTTGTTACAACCAAAACCACTTCCAGAAATTTCTAAAACAGTCCCTGGAGAGAGGTGCTGTTCCCACTGAAAACCACTGAATAAAACTTGTAATAACACTCAGATTGAGGTCCTCTAAAAGCAGGTGGGGCAAAGGGCTGTGTATAATGGTTTATGTGGGGTGTGGTCCCAGGAAGCAGTCGGGGGCATGACTGTGAGCCACAGATCTGATTCTGCTGGGACCTCCTGAAAGGACTACAGAAAGTCACCAGAATCACTGTCTGGAAGGACAGGAAGCAGGAACATTTACCCACAATTTCTGGCCCCATTGGTCAAGGTGTTACCTTAAGATGCTAAGGTTTTCACATTTCTGGGCCAACCTAAGCACTGGCTGAGAATGCTCAGACCTGGGGCACTGAGATGCTCAGCAGGAAGTGAGTCCCAGCCCACACAGGTCAGTGCGCTCTCTCTTACAGCAGGAGGTTGAGGGCATGTGGGTCAGGGCAAGAAGGTGTCTAATCTGCTCACTGATAGAATTTTTGGGGGGAGGCACGCTGATTATCTAAGAGGACCTCAGGCATCCTGTCCGCTATGTGACCACTTCTGGGAGGCTTTTGACAAGCCATCTAGTTGGGCAAGAGTGAAAACCTAGAACATTTCAGACATGCATCAACACAAAGCCGAGACTGCAGCCACTAGAATAAATTCTGGAAGGGTTAGTCTATTTGGTAAATCAACTTCTTTATTTTCACCTTCATGGCAAGCAGACCTTCATTTTGTTCCCCTTGTCCATCCTCCATTCCTAAAAAGAAATGCATTTTCCAAATAATTTCCAGGGGGAATATGAGCACTTGCACCAGTATGCCACTTCTAACCTAGTTAACGTGGGATGTGGCTAGTCTATGGTCGAAAGCGAAGGGGCGGCTGCCATCTTTTCTTTTAACTGAGTTTATTGGGCCCTGAGAAGCCAGGATAGCTGTTTTCATTACAGTAGAAAGAGTTCATATAACTGCAGCACTAACCTTGAGCCCTGGTCCACAGAGCAAGTTCCTGACACTCTTGTCCTGAAGATGCTGAGATACTTGCATTGCCATGGGTGCCCACATCTCCCAGTCCAGGGTCAAATGCATTCCCTGTGTGTTTGCTCCTCTTCAACCATGCTACAAGAAGACAAAGACTGGCTATACTGAGGCAAGCTAGGCTTTGTGGGCGGCAATTTCCTTGTTTGATACTAGATTGTGCTCAGCATATGAGGAAGTAGACAGCTGTCCTAAAGTGACACCGTATGTGTCCCTACAAAAGTGATGTGCCACTCACTTCCTCCAGACACCTTCAGAACCTATGCGTTATACTCAGAAAATTTCTACTTGTCCTTGTCTAAGCTCAAGTCCCCCTAAAGTCTAGAAAGTAATCCCAGGGCCCTGAAGTGGGAGGAGGACTGGGAAGAAGAAAAGAATCAAAGAGGAAATGCTGATTCATGAAGCTCATTATACTGGAAATCCACCAAGAACCATCCACTGGCTCCTGTCTCCACAGGTCAAGTGTTGCCTCAAGGGACACTGGTTCTCTCACATTGCAGCCACTAGTATGGCCAGTGGCCTCACAGTCATGCAATTAGTTCTTATCTGTGCTGGTTTGTGCCAGAATTCTCTAGCAAACTCCCGTGTCATATACTTGCTTTTTACTGAGTCCATGGCACATGCTAGGCTTACGTGTGATTTTCACCATGTCATTTTTACAGACTAGGAGATGCATACAGCCTGCCTTTTCAGGTCTATCACCTATAAAATGACAAGAAGAGTGAGTAGGAAGCATTGCAGAAATGCTGAGGCTCCTTAGCATTTCCTGAAACATTTAAGGGTATGTGGACAGTAGGGACCTTCTGCAGCTTAATCACTGCTCTTCTCAGGGATATCCTTCACCTTAACTCTGAGTAAGGCAGGGGCATCCTTGCCTTACTAGCATGCCTCTTACTAGAAGGGTGTTTCAGGCTCTTCTCCCTGCTGCCCCCCATATACCTAAATTTAACTAATCCTGCCAGTCATTACATCTTTTCTTTGTGAGAGATGCAGCCTGAGTGCAGATCGAAATGAAAGAGCTTGACCTGATGTGACACTGTGTTATCCAAGTTTTGGACTGGAAGCTAATGCTGCAAGAAACCGAATAATTGAGGAAAATCTAATAAAAGCTTATTAAAGGGTTGTGGACAGGGTGTAGAAAAGTCCACCATGGATGTGCATGACCCTAGGAGTCCGATGGGGACCTGCTGCTACCATGCCAAATGAGGAAGGGCAGGGCAGGCAGGAGACTGAGAGAGAGACTGGTGCTAGGGAGAGGGACTTCCACATGGGACTGCTGCCTTTGGTGGAGGAAAAGGACATGGACAACCTGTGGCCTAGAGAGCAGGGCATCTGTGGAATCATTTACTTTGCATTGCCCTGTGGAACTGATTGCTCATAGTGGTAACCTGCTCAGTAATACATCCTGTCATCTTTTTACCTTTTTCTATATCACGTCTTCTCGCCTCCACTAAGGCTTTTGAGAAACTCCTCTCAAAGAAACCATTGTACTTAATCTTTACTCCAAGGCAGTGACCCAACCTTAGACAGGAAGTAGCTTATCCAAGACCGCCTAGCTAGTGCTAGAGTGTCCATAACTCCAATCTGTTCTATAATGCAACCCAAACTAGTAAGTATGATTAATGTCTGGTATATTGGCAGGAATTCATGATTTCAGTGTATTATACTTCACATGGAAACATGGTTTGCTAAGTATTTGTCAAATGTTATGCCTCAGAGTTCTAGTAGAAGACTGTGTTTGCAGACTCTCATAGTAAGCAAAGGCACAGGGGAGTTAAGAAGGGGATGATGAACAAGAGGAAAATGATGAGAGCAGCATCATGGCAAAGGTGGAAGATGGCAGCCATAATGGGAAGAGATTGAGAGCCACTCCCTTTACAGAGCAGGATATCTAGACAATGAATGTCAGGTGCTCTGGGAATTGGGTAACTGGAAGAAAGAAAGAAAGAAAGAAAGAAAGAAAGAAAGAAAGAAAGAAAGAAAGAAAGAAAGAAAGAAAGAAAGAAAGAAAGAAAGAAAGAAAGAAA
>NW_011889317.1:233758-237035 GCF_000151845.1 Pteropus vampyrus
GAAGGAAGGAAGGAAGGAAGGAAGGAAGGAAGGAAGGAAGGAAGGAAGGAAGGAAGGAAGGAAGGAAGGGAAGGAAGAAAGGAAGAGACGAAAGAAACAGAAATACACATGCACCTACCTACATTTTTCTTGATAACATTATTCATGATTGTGTATACACACAGTGTGGATAAGTGAATGAACATATCATGTATGAGTGATAGCTTCACAATAGCAGCTACCAAAGAGAGAAAAAGAAGGGAAAAGAGAACAGATATTTGGAATAATTCTGTGTCTACAGGACCTGATTTAATTACCAGTTTGTGTCACTGCTTTGTGGTGCCCTTGAAGGTTATACGTTTTAGTAACTGAACCCTGTTTAGATATTGTTTGCATTTTAGAGTTTCTGTTAATCATGTTGATAACAGGATACATTCTATAATTAAAAAACAAAAACAAAACAACATTGCTCAGTGAGGGCTCTAAATTCCATCGGCAACAAAATACCAAAATCATCTTTTTCCCCCCAATTATCCTTTTTTAAAAAATTAAATTTATTGGGGTAACATTGGTTAATAACATTATATAAGTTTCGTGTGTACAACTTTAAAATATGACATCTGTATACTCTATTTGACCTCTTTTACCCTTTCATCCTCTCTCCATCTCCCTTATCCTCTGGTGACCATTATTCTGTTGTCTGTATTTATGAGTTTGTTTCTGTTTGTTTGTTTGTTTTGTTTGTTTGTTCATTTGTTGCTTTTGGTTTATAGTCTACATATGAATGAAATTATATGATTCATGTCCTTCTCCATTTGACTTATTTCACTTAGCATAATACTCTCAAGATCCATTCATATTGTCATAAATGGCAATATTTCACCTTTTTATGGCTAAGTAGTATTATATTGTATATATGTACCACATCTTCTTTATCCAATTATCTGTCGAAGGACATTTAGGTTATTTCCATGTCTTGGCTATTGTAAATAATGATGCAATGGACAAAGGAGTGTATATATCTTTATGAATGAATAAGTGATTTCAAATATTTTAGTTAGATACCTAGAAGAAGAATTGCTGAGTCATATGTTAGCTCTATTCAGAATAGCAATTATTAATAATGCAAGAAATAGAAATGTTAGAGAGGATGTGGAGAAAACTACTTGTACACTGTTAGTAGGAATTTAAATTGGTGCAGCCACTATGGAAAACAGTATAGATTCCCCAATTATCTTTTTAAATTATGATAAAATATAAATAACATAAAACTTGCCATCTTAACCATTTTAAGTGTACAGTTCCATGGCATTAAATATATTCATATTGTTGTGAAAATATCATCACTAACCATCTCCAGAATTTTTGTCATCTTCCAAAGCTTAAACTTTATATCCATTAAACAATAACTCCCCATTTCCTCCTACTCTCAGACCCTTACAACCACCATTATATTGTCTGTTTCTATGAATTTTGTTACCTAGGTATCTCATAAAAGTAAAATCATACAGTATTTGTTCTTACCAATTACTTTTGATTGATATAAAATTTTAGGATTTCACGTATTTTTGGTTATATTTCTAAATAAGAAATAATTCCTTATTCGTATATATTCATAACATGTTGGTGCTAAATTTAACCTAAAATAAATAGTGTCTCAGAAACAAATACTGTGTATAGATTGGAAAAAAAATAAAACTGTCTTTGTTCACAGATGACATGATTGCTTATGCAGTAAATTCAAAAGAATCAAAAGCAACAACAACAACAATAAAAACTCCTGGAACTAACAGTGTTTACAACAAGGTTCCAGGGTACAATGTTAATATACAAAAAATCAATTATTTACCTATATACTAGAAATAAAAAAGTGAAACTTAAAATTAAGAACACATTGCCATTTATATCAGCACTCCCAAAATGAAATACTTATGTATATGTGTAATAAAATATGTAAAATATCTACTTGAGGAAACTTACAAAACTAATGAAAGAAATCAATAAAGAACTAAATAAATGAAGAAATATTCCATACTCATGGATAGGAAGAAACAGTATTGTCAAGATACTAGTTCTTTCCAACTGAATCTATACAGTCAAAGCAACTCTAATCAAAATCCCAGTAAGTTATTCTGTAGATATCAACAAATTGATTCTAATGTTTATGTAAAGAGACAGAAATCTCAGAATAGTCAACAGATTATTGAAGGAGAAGAAAAAAGTCAGAGGACCGACACTACCCAACTTTAAAACTTACTATAAACCTACAGTAATCAAAACAGCATGGTATTTAGTGAAAAAAAAATGACAAGTTGATCAATAGAACAGAGTAGAGAGTCTAGAAATAGACCCACATAAGTATAGTCAATCAGTTTTTGACAAAGGAGCAAAAGCAATGCAATGAAGCAAAGATAGTCTTTCAACAAAATAGTAATAAAACAACTGGATATGCACACACAAAAAGTAATAATAATAATCTTGACACAGACCTTTCATCCTTTCAAAAAATTAACTCAAAATAGATCATAGACCTAAACTTAAAACACAAAACTATAAAACTCCTAGAAGATAGAAAAGGGGGGAAAATCTAGATGGCCTTGGGTATGGTGATGACTTTTTAGATACAACACAAAATGCTCGATCCATGAAAAAAATCATTAATAAGCTGGATTTCATTAAAATTAAAAGTTTACGTTCTATGAAAGACACTGTTAAGAAAAAAAGAAGACAAGCCACAGACTTATAGAAGATATTTGCAAAAGACATATCTGATAAAGGACTGTTTCTCAAATACTCCAAGAACTGTTAAAAGTCAACAATATGAAAACAAACAACCCAATTTAAAAATGGGCCAAAGACCTGAACAAACAATGTGTCACCAGAGAACATATTCAAATGGGAAGTAAACATGAAAAGATGCTCCACATCATATGTTAATAGGAAATTACAAATTAATAAAACAATGAGATATCACTACACACCTATTTGTAATGACCAAAATCCAAAACATTGACAATACCAAATGCTGGTGACGTGGAGAGAAAGGAACTCTCATTTACTGTTGATGGGATTGCAAAATGGTACAGCTACCTTGGAAGACAGTTTGACAGTTTCTTAAAAACTAAACATACTCTTACCTCATTATAGAGCAATCATACTCCTTTACAAGAGCTGCCTTTGCCCCTAACTTGGAGAGCAGTCTCCTTTATGTGGTTCAGATCTCAGCAATCTGTTTAGAGCCACTACCCAAGCACTACCTCTTTGCTCCATTTAAAGTTTCTGGGTTCTCTATGCGCTC
>NW_011889317.1:238395-251646 GCF_000151845.1 Pteropus vampyrus
GATGAGAGCATGATTTTCACCTGGTCAACAGCATAGGGAGGAACAGTGTAGGTGGGACTCACATTCAGATTATCTGACTTCTAGTGGATGCACTTTTTTTCACAGATTTAATAGTTCAACCTGTGTTGAATGGACCAGGATGGACCCCCATATTCACTTTATCTGTTAATTAATAGATCTGACCAATTTGTGTGGAAAAAACACTCAAAGTCTAGATCCCTGGTGACTCTCCTCTCGATCTTACCCAATCTTGCTGACTTAATTTCTAAATTACAACTTTATTCCTTATGACTTTTATTCCTTTGATTTGGTTCCTATTTAATAATGAAAGTGCTCTTGAAAGATGTCATACATGTCGACCTATCACTCATCTACATGGTAGCGTAGTTCACTGGACCTCTTCCTGAGAGAAGGCTGAAGGAGGGCAAGAATGGAAGGACCCAGATGCATGTGTGTGTGTGTGTGTGTGTGTGTGTGTGTGTGTGTGTGTGTGTGCATGCGTGCATGTACACATTCATGTAGGGGGTTGAGAGAGAGAGAGAGAAAGAGAGAGAGAGAGAGTCATAGATGGCTTGTACCAAAACAGAATAAAATTTTGTCAAAAAATAATGTTCAACCAGACATCTCTGTCCTACAGAATACAACCTGGAGCCGCTTGCCTAAATTTAAATTTTTTCCTTTTTATTGTTTAACCATGCCTGATAGATATGTCTTGATACCTTGGTGTAGTACCATTAATTGTCAGACAAATCATATAAAGTGAAGAATAAAATATTAAGTAATGTCATTTCAAGTGAAAATTTGATTTAGGTTTTGTTTTCTCTTAATTTACTTTAGTTTATTCTCGATCTTCCCAGGCAGGATGTGCAGGTGGAAGACAGACAACAGGAGTGGGCAAAGGCAACAGAAATGTTGCTGTGTTATATTTGAGTTATGAATTGCTGCTTTGTCAAGTTCTAATTCTTGTACAAGGCTTAGCACCTTCAGAACTGCATTCTAAGATTTGATTTTAGGCGGTCTCTTACTCACCCCTCATGTGGAATCCATCATTAAAGAGTCCTACAGACTGTTTCTCCAAAAGAACTCTTTTCATTCCCCTTGAACTCTGATATCATGTTGGAAAAGTAATGTACTCAGTATTTATTACTTTTCTTCTGGGTAACATCCACAATGTAGATGTCCCTGCTGGGAGATTCTTCTTTATCAATGTAGATGCCTCTGAGAAGGGATAATCCATCAGACAACAAGCTCCTTAGCAGTTCGGAACAAAATCAAAGAGTAATTGACAGTGACTAAATATAGAAATGGGATTAAGAATGGGTTCCTGGTGAGAAAATTAGACTGCCTAGAGGAAGGAAAGGTGTATACTTACAGGAGAGGTGAGAGATGGGGGAAAAAAAAAGGTAATTCTTTTTACCATTTTACCAAAACTAATACAAAATGTCAGCTTAATCTGCTGACACATTTAGAAAAATGATCATCATTACTTTCTAGGTCAATATGGCTGGTTTATTACCCAGGAACTGACCCTCATCACTGCTTCTCAGTCTGGATACTTAGGGCAAGCATTCCAAACCAGATCATGAGATAAACATTTGCATGACAAGGGAACCAGCATGCTTCTCTGTGAAGATGAAACGACTTCCATAGCTGAGCTTCAGTTGCTCCTTCAGAAGCAAGAACTGACTGCCATCTACATTAAATGGAACCTTTCTAGAAACCATACAATGCAAGGATTCTTAAGAAAACCTCCATGAGATTAAATCATGACAATATTAAGGCAGCCAACACTCAACTAGGACTTTTCAGTAATTTTGATAGAAGAAAAGATTCAGGTCCTACTCTGTGGACTTTATCTTGGCATTTTAAAATCTACCTACATAGTTGTCGAAGAGCTTGGAGTGTGTGATTATTTTAAAGAATGTCCACAAATTCCTCAATGCTCTTTCCTTTAAGAGGTGGACCTTATAACACTTCTCTTGAGTGTAGCCTGAATTTAGTGATTCATTTCTAACAAATAATATAAGGAAACTGTCACTTTCAAGGCTAGGACTTAAAAGACATTGTGTTTTCTACATTGCTCTGTCTGTCTCTTGGATCACTCATCCTGGGGGAAGCCAGCTGCCATGTTCTGAAGACACCCAAACAGCCCAATGGAGAAATTCACAAGCAGCAAAATGAGTTACAAACAATGAAGAACTAAGACCTCTGGCCAGCAGCTATGAGTGCACAATCTTGGAAGCAGATCCTCTTGCCCCAGTCAAGCTTTTAGGTACTGTAGACCTAACCAACATCTTTGCTGGATCCTTCTAAAAGACCTTGAGCCAGAATGACCCAGCTAAGCTACTCTTGAATTTATGACCTTCAAAAATTGTGTTTGTTAACACAATTAATAAATGTTTGTTATTTTAACATGCTAAGTTTTAGAGTCATCTGTTACCTTGGATTAGACAATTAATATAGAATGCAAGATATACAATCAGCAGAGTCTGTCTTTTTGCATCTTCAGGACTCAGAGAGAGTTGGATGCCCACTGTTATTAGACTGAGAGTGTTGTGATCTGGACTTAGAAATGTGTGTTTTTTTGACCTTCTACTCTCACACTGGCCAGTAGTACATATATTAAACTCTCTTCAATAGCCACTTTGAGTGTGCCATTTTTCCCTGCTGGGTCCTCACCTGAGGCAGCTGCCATATAAAATCTACAAAGACTCCAGTGAGTGGTAGTGGCATCACCTGTGCTGTGGACACCCCAAGTACAAATATGCCTGACATGTCTGGTGATGCTAGTGCTGGCTTGTTTGAAAGCAAGGCCAAGCTCCAGGGTTTGGGGCCTTTGCCTGTACCACAGTTTCTTTTTCCTTGTCAGCAATGGCAATGTTGCTGAGTTCTCACTGTCTCCATGTCACCCCTTGGTTTTGATACAGCATCCCTTACCTTGAGACTCAAAAATAAGTCACCAAAGACAGGCAGGAGAAGAACAGAGGGGTCGGCAATTAGAATAACCGTAAAGCAAATTTGTTTTCCCAGGAAGTTTCCTGGGGTCTCCTGTGATCAGCCTCCAGTAGTGTCCCAGTGCACTATAGATGCTCATATATTCTTGAATCTCACTGTGAACAGAAATAGAAATCAGCTGAAGTGAAAAGATTTAACCTGACTGCGCATTGTTATTTGTGAGTCATTGTTCCTGTAAAGCACTCAGACTAAAATATGATTAATTGGATGTCAGCTTGGGTTCCCAAGCAGAATCCCCATTTAAAATGTGATATCAAAAAATGGCAATCAGATGCTAGAAACCAAAACCCCACCAGGATCTGTCATGCACCCAAGATGCTGCCGCACCCTTTCCCGAGGTCTGAGGTCAGGGCCATTGTTCATCTCCCTGACCTTCTGTCCAGCTGCACTTGTTTCTCTTTCCTCTGACTCCACCTCTCGAAGTGTGTGGAAAACATTGATCTATGTTTGGAAATGCTCCCACAAATGTGTGAGGGATAAAGAATTTTGTTTTTATCCTATCAAGCTTTCATTTCTCAGCTGCCTCTGAGGATGATAAAAATAAAGTTCCAGAAACAGATGAACGTGTTTGTGGAGACAGCTCTTAAGAGGGACTGGGTTTAAATAATGTTTCACAGGGCTTTTCAAGAAGCCTAGGAGTTTGTACTCCTTTGTTTTTCTTGGTTTCATTTCTGAAAAATTAAGGTTTATATCTCCCAAATATTCTCAGAAACACTAAACCAGAGATTAGAGTGTATTCTTTGCTTTACTGCAAGGCTAAGAGATTGTTCTGTCTTCCTCGAAATCACTTCTGCTTCTCTGTTAAACTGGCAAAAGTCTGAAAACGGAGAAGATTCCTTGAATTTCAGTAGCTGTTACTTCAGCTGCAACCTATATTTTAGGTTTTTGTTGTTGATAGAAAACCTTACTTTGGGGGGTTACACTTGAGCTGTGCTGGTTGCCTTCCCTTTCCTTTTTCATCCCTTGTTCATTTGCCAGGGCTTTCTGGGATCACCTTTCAAATAAACTTACTGCACCCAAATCCTTGTTTCAGGATCTGCTTCTGTGGGAACTTAGGCTAAGACACTCTCCTAATACTTACTATAGCTGCCTACCTTAATTTCCTGAGTCACCCACCTAATTCTGAAGTTAAGGCAGACCAGTACAAAATGCTGTTTACAGTAGTGTCCCAATGCTTGGTATACTTCCTGGCTCATAATTAGTGCCAATAAATATTTTCTGAATGGAGAAGACACAGTATATCCTATGGATGAGTTTAACCATCTGGCAGGAAAGACAGACATGGGCAGATAAATGACAGCTCAGACAAATAAGGAGAACAGTTGAGGCATATCCAAAAATAACACAGAAGAAGAGTGATTTCGTGTATGTAAGGTGCAAACAGAGCCAGAACAAATAACCTCTGTATTTTAAATGACTGTATAGACCAGGTGGAAACGCATGGAAGACGTTCAAGCAGAAATGAGAGCAAAGACTGACTACACAGGATGTGAAGATGTGCCACCCAGTCTCCTTTCAGGGAAGGACTTGCTGCCCAGAAGGCAGTGTGGTCATCAGGCAGCCTACAACTGTCAACTCCTTCCTGGTCTGCTCAGGGGCAGAGAGCCATCTTACCAAGGTCAAGCCATTCCTGGAGTAGTTTGCATTGGAGACTGAGTGAGTTGGAGATGTAAATACCTGGCTTTTTTGACCTGATATGGACATTATGATAATAGTGGCAACTGAGTTCCTTGCGGTGCTGGCCACAACTTTCTCAGTCCTGCATCCATTCAAGCTCTTCCTCTGCTCAATCCTGCTTCGACCCTCTTCCCTTCACAGGTGTGATCCTTAATTAAGATTGCCAAATAAAAATACATAATTCTCAATCAAATTCAAATTTGAATTTAAGATAAACAATGAATCATATTTTGTATGAACATATTCCAAGTATTGCAAGGGACATACTTGTGCTAAAACATCATTCTTCATTTATCTGAAATTCAGTTTAACTTGGCATTCTATATTCTATATTCTCTGATAAATATGTTTCACCCCAAACTCCATCTCAGTATCTTCTTTGGAGAACCCAACCTGCAATGCTAAGCATAAGGGAATGTGGTGTGATGTGGGAGCTACAGGCAGTTCTTTCTGCTGGAGAATGAAAGAATTATATTCCAACAATTTGGAATATGATCTGGATGAAACAGAGAAATTCCTAGAAACATGCAATTTCCCAAGACTGAGTCAAGAAGAAACAGAAAATCTTAACTGACCAGTTACTACTAACAAAATCGAATCAGTAATCAAAAAACTCCCAACAAACAAAAGTCCTGGACCAGATTCAAATATTCAAAGAATAATTAACACCTATTCTTCTCAAACTATTCCAAAAAATTCAAGAGGAATGAAGGCTCTCAAGCTTGTGTTATGAGGCTACCATTACCTTGATTCCCAAACCAAACAAAAAAAGAAAATTATAGAAAAAAAACACATTTTATCTTAGTCATTAGCATAATTCTCCTGTAGAAAACTATTTATCTAGAGGAGGAAAGTAGCACTAGAACACTGCTTGTTTGGGGACCCCCAGAAATGGTCCTGACAAGAGCTTTGGTCAGGTCTCAGGGCCAGTGGTCATTTCTCATTCTGAGAAAGGGATTCCGCCTTGTACGTGTAATACTGAGCTCTAACTCCCATCCCCAGGGATGTGCCTGTTGTCCTGGAAGGTTGCCTAGAATCAGAGCCTGAGGATTTGTGGGGAAGTGTTTGGTTCAGAAGGGTTTGTATCCAGCAGAATACGAGTAAGTGGGACCGGAGAAGGAAGCAGGATAAGCAAGGGTGGGGTCTCCAGGACAGTCCCTAGAGGGGAGCACTGGCTCGGCCCTGTAGGGGGCTCTAGAGGTTATGCAAATCCTACCTCAGAATTGTCTTCCTACAGGAGCTGCAGGTGCTGGCTGTTAGGAGTGAGACTATCAGGAGCCCATGTACATGAAAATGGTAAAGGCACCTGAGAGGTTTCTGACAGCCTGGAAATGGCCTGCACATCAAAATGCGTGTTCGGAATGCATGGACAGAATATGTAACATCAAAAGAGCTACCACTCTGAAAGACCCTCTATGTTCCAGATGTGTGGAAAGAAACCAAATGCACATGTTTTTTTTAATTGTTCCATCAGCCCCATGAAACAGGGGCTAATTTTACATACAAGGTAACTGAGGGCAGGAAGGCAAAGCAATTTCCCCACAACTAGCAAGTAATTTGCTCCAATGCTAATAAGTGGTGAACCTGGATTTCAACTAGAGCCTGTCTGACTCCATATGCATTTTCTTAATCACTAAAATTCCTCATGGGTGATGATAGCTAGGTAGTCTGATAGACAGACTAATATAATTCTTTCTATCTAGATCTCTATACATGAAAATACAGATATGCATAGATTTAGAGCCTTTGCACTTGTTTTGTCATTGGTGAAGTAAAAAATCATAGGACAATAAATACCATCCCTTATTGCCAACATATTTATTGGAAGTCTTTTCTCCTTTGTTACAAACAGTGAGAGTTGCAAGGGTGTCTGGTCACACAAAGGCAAATAAATCAAGTCCCAGAACTCTGCTCATCTGTCTTCATCAGAAAGCTGGACCATGCGAGATGCAGGTAGTAGGAAATCCTGCAGGCTCCTGAAAAACAACAAAAGAATGGGCTAAGGTCTAGTCAGGAAGGTTCAGCCTCACATTCATGATAGAGGAGGGGCTTCACTGTCCATGGGCTGAGGTCATTCAAGGCTCCAAAGCAGTAGCCCCATCTAACAGCCCACTCAAGTACCTCACACACCATGGTCCCACTTAGGAGCTGTGGGACCATGGGGGACACGGAAGCCCTCAGCAAAGCCCTGTGCCTCTGCTGCCCCTGGGTAAGAGGGTTTTAAAAAAAGTGATGGGTTCTCTCCAGATCCTCTTATCCAGTACACAGGGAAAAAGCAATGTGGCTCTGGATTGGCAGGAAAGATGAGTAGTTCCCCTGGTTATGTAGGGTGCATGGGTATGTGTGTACATGTGTGTGTCTACATGTGTATATGTTTGTGGGTTTACATATAATTAACTGCAGAAGTTCAGGCACATCCTCGGATTTAAATAAGATACCCAATTAAATGCATGACCATGCTTGGTGTTTCCCTAGTACTTGGGCAGGTGAAACACTGGCACTTAAACTGTTTCTTGCCAAGTAATTCTCTTTGGATTATTTATGCTAACATTTCCCTTTGCTCTTGAGGTAAGTGAACATGAAATCTGAGCAGTTTATAGGAGTCAACACAGAGTCCAGAGGCTGCAGCTCACACACAGCTGGAGGGTAGGGAATATCATACCAACTCTCAGGTCAGATGAAGCTGGTGTCCCATTTTCCCAGGCCCCTTATAATTTTGTCAGATGAGGACTTGTGTTCAATTGATGAATGAGGGAGGGCTCTCAGGAGAAGGGCAATGAGGGAGCTAAGAGATAACTGGTCTGAGCTGGGTCTAGCTTTAGCCTGGTCCCACAGGGAAATCTGGGATATAAACTGTACCACTGTCAGTCTCACCTAGAAATGAGGGGGCTGGCCTTTTGTACCCTGAGTCAGTCACTGACTAAGGTCATTATGGGTAGGTGGAATGTAATATCCTAGGGAAGGTGCTTCCATTAGCCAAAGATGATTTTCCAAAGAAGGGAAGCTCTGAGCTGATACAGTTGACTTGCCTGGTAGCTTAAAGGATGGGCACATTGACTAGTAATGGGATCTGAGCGGTCTCTGATCAGCATCAGAGAAACTGTGCAGTTAAGGACTAAGCCAAGTGTGATCATTAAGACTGACATCAGAGGTTTTGTTATAACTTTATGGAATCCCCAAACAACCTGGTAATTTATATTAATTACAAAAGCTTGAGACTTTCTAGGGACATTATCTCAAATTTTAACCTCTCTCACAAAACAATATAGGAATTGTTTTGACAACATTTATCTACCAACCTCCAGTTTATTGACAGAAGCAGAATAAATAATTAAAACACCCAAATTTCCTCATTAAAAAAATGAGATTTCTCATTTTAAAGAGCCTTTCACAGGTAAGGGATGAGTTAATACTCCGTGTAGAATTATCATTCTAAATCCTCCTTTTACAGATTTGTAAATAGCTCAAGAAAGTTCAAGTGACTTTCTCAAGGTTGTAGTATATGATAGAATTAAATCCTTACTTATTAAAAAAAAATAGCTTTTTTTCCACATATAATTCACATGCCATACAATATCCCATTTAAAATATTTAAAACAAAAATCAAATGATTAAAACCAAGCTTAAAACTTTCTCATCACCCCAAAAAGAAACCCCATACCTTTAACAGTTACCCCTCTCCCATTTTCCCCATTGACCCCAGCCCTAGGTAACCATTAATCTATTTACTGTCTGTATAGGTTTGCCTATTGTGGACATATCATATGAATTGAAGCATACAATATGTGGTCTTTTGTGACTGGATTCTTTCACTTAATATGTTTTCAAGGTTTATCCATGGTGTTGCAAGTATCAGTACTTTACTGTTTTTTACAATATTCCATCGCCTGGATATGTCATATTGTGTTTATCCTTTTATTAATTGATGAATATTTGGGTTGTTTCCACTTTTTTGTATGTTGCTGTGAATGTTGGTGCACGTGTTTTTGTGTGGACATATGTTTTTCTTTCTCTTAGGTATATACCTAGAAGTAGAATTGCTGGGTCATATTGTCATTCTTTTAAAACTTTTGAGGAAATACATACTGTTTTCCAAAGTGGCTGCTTCATTTTGCATTTCCACTAGCAGTGTATGAAAGTTCCAATATCTATACATCCTCACCAATACTCATTATTGCCTGTCTTTTTGATTATAGCCACTCTAGTGGATGTGAAGTGAGATCTTGTTATAGTTTGAATTTGCATTATCTTGATGGTAAATGATGTTGACTATCTTTTCATGTGCTTATTGATTATTTGTATATCTTCTCTGGATTAATGTCTATGTAAATCCTTTGCCCATTTTTAAATTGGTTTATTTGTTTTTTTATTACTGAGTTGTAAGTGTTCTTTAGTTATAAGTCCCTTGTCAGATATATGATTAATAAATATTTTTCTTCCATATTGTGGTTGTTTCTTTACATTCCTACTGGTGTTTTTAAAGCACAAATATTAAAACTTGATGAAGTCCAAATTTTATATATATATAATATATTATATATTCATATATTATAAATTATATATAATATATATTCTTTTGTTGCTTGTGCTTTCAGTGTCATATCCAAGAAATTATTGCCTAATTCAATGTTATAAAGATGTATTCCTATGTTTTCTTTCTAAGAGTTTTATAGTTTTAGCTCATGTATTTGGATTTTTTATCTATTTTGAGTTAATTGTTTTATAGGGTATAAGGTAGGGGTTCATCTTCATTCTTTCGCTTGTCAATATCTAGTTGTCCCAGCACCACTTATTGAGTGGTCTTGGCACCCTTGTGAAAAATCAATTGTCCAAAAAATGAAGGTTTATTTTTGGACTCTCAGTTCTATTCCATTGGTCTATATGTCTATCCTTATGCCAGTACCACACTGCCTTTATACTATAGTTTTGTTATAAGTTTGAAACTCCTTTTCAAAATTTTTTTTTTGTTGTTTATTCTGAGTCCCTTGCACTTGTTTATGAGTTTTAGGATCAGTTTGCCAAATTCTGTTAAGAAACTAACTGGTATTGTTTTGATCCTGTGGATCAATTTGGGGAATTTTGCAATTTAAACAATTTTAGGTCTCAAAGACTTATGAACATGGGATATTTTTCCATTTATTTCCATATATTTTCTTAAATTTTCAAATTTTATTTAACAATGTTTTATAGTTTTCAGAGTATAAGTTTTGCATATTTTTTGTGAAATTTACTCTTAAATATTTTATTCTTTTTGATACTAGTGTAACTGGAATTATTTTCTTAATTTCATATTTTGTTTGTTCATTGCAAATTTATAGAAATGCAGTTGACTTTTGCATATTGATTTTGCATCCTGCAATCTTGCTGAATGAAATGAAATCTTGAAGTTAGTCTGAATTATTCTGGATTTCTCTATTCTCAGTGCCATATTGAAAGATATAGGGTAACAGATGTTGTAAGGTAGTGAGCTACTACAGAGAAAGGGACCGAGGCTGTTTAACAACATTGTTCAAAAGCTGCGAGAGAGTACATACTTAGCTAGACATCAAAAAATTAAAAGGCAATCAACATTAACCACTCCACAAGGGATATAGACAATATGAGGAATAACTCAGAAGCTGCTGGTTAGAGAAAGCCAAGATCTCAAAAAAGATAAAGCCAGATGATGTAAGCCAAATTGTCTGGAAAGTGGAAGGGAGATATCAGTGTCAGGAGGTGGGGGAGGTGGATATAGAAATAGTTTCTGAGTTCATAGGTGTAAAGCAAATCTCCTTAGAAATCACCTATTGAAGACTGTTACCTTAATAACTAAAAGACAGAAAACTCACAGATAATGAGTAAAAAATGCCCAGGACTGTGAAGACTAATATCCAGTTCATGTCATTCTAGACCACAGAAAACTATCAGCATAGCCCAGAAGTGAAGAAATTGGAGGGAATGACATACCTGACTTAGAAGATGTTGCTCACTCATTCCTCAGTGAGAAAAAAACTGAACAAGGCAAGGACGCCCACTATATATACACTTGGTATTTGTTGTTTCAGTGAAGACGAGCTAGACTATGCTGTGAGGACAACCTCTAAGGAGTTCAAATAACAAAGACTTATTTCTTGCTCACATTGTGTCTACCACAGGTCGGTGTGAGGTGGGGATTTCTGCTCATTACAGGCACTAAATGACCTAGGATGACAAAGGTTTCATTTCCTAAGATGACAAAGGCTGCATCTTAATGGGTGCTTCCACACCACAGAAGCAGAGAAAGGGGTCCAGTACAGCCCTTAAAGCTGCTGATTGGAAGTGACATGTGATGTTCTGCTCAAATTTCACTGTCAAAGCAAGTCACATTGTCTTGTCTGATGTAAAAGGGGATACTCAAATTCTACTATAATATGCACCCAGAAAAAAGTCAAAAATATGTGTGACTAGCTCCAATGACTATTAAAATCTACTCTCTGGCTGCTGAATATTTGACTCTCATTTTATCCTACATTTTTCTCCCAATGGAGGTAACTTGTAAATTCTGCAGATAAAATGAAGGCAATACTAGAGAACTGGGAATTCCAGAGGGGACCAGGGGCCTGGAGCAGGCTTTTCTGCTCTCTGTCTTGGTTTTATCTGAATGCAATGCATGGGGATGAGCCAGACTCTTACGTACCATCTGTAGCCAGAGCTTGCAGCTGCTATAATTCATCCGTTTGTGGTGAAGTCTTTAGCTAGGTCTTGGTCTCTAGAAAATTCTCTACAAAAGAATAAAAATTGCTTTCTTATTCTGTTTGAAAAATCCTGCAGAAAAAATTTCCAAGTCTTCTTAAAGCCATCAAAAATAAAAGAACAACAACAAAAGCTGGCTCAGTCCTGAGTCCATAGAGAGACATGAAATCCCAGAAGAGAGAAATCTCAGCTTCTCATAAATCTCAGGAGAAGCCTTAGATGACTGAACGCAGGAGCTGGACCAACCCAGGTGCCAGAGCCAGGGTGGTGCTTGTTGTGCCTAGAGCTCCAGCAGAGGTAACTTGCTGCTCTTGCATCCTTCTTCCTCCACCTTTCTTCTTCTCTGTCCGGATGCACAGAGATGGCCATGCTTGGGATTGAGAGCTTCATCTGTGCCCCATGTGGTGAGTGAAGCTGGGCTCACTGCTCACACACCAATCTCCACTTATGTCCAGTGAACAACTATGATGACTTCAATATTGTTTTCCAACTTTCCCATATGGACTTTCTGCTGAAGAACTCAACAGCCTTTCTCCTCCAAAGACATCTGAGTGGAACCATTTTGGTGCTGGATCTCATTGTTGCTGGGCAGCTCTAACTGACATCCAGATTCATGATTTGGATGGGCCCTGGTGCCTACCCCACATGACTAGGCTATGATACATAGCAGAAAAATAGATTCTTTTACTTTCCTTAAATCCCTTGAGTGTGGAAACAATCCGCACCGTGGACAATCAGGGAAACAAGAACTCACCACTCTTCATGTGGCTGCAACACATGATTTCAGAGGGTGTGCAAGAACTTTTCATTCTCTAGGTTCAATTTGACACTCTGACTTAAGCACTTAACAAAATGAGCCTGAAGTGTTAGAAAGGTTCAAGCCTCGTTGAAGAACAAGAGTGATTTCTCACAAAGCAGTGACTTGTTCTGGCTCCTTCAGTTGGCTGAGAATGAGGAGGGATGTTCAGCCAAATTTTTCTTTAGCAGTTCATAAAAACTTGACCATGCATAATAACAGCTGGCATTTACATAGCACATTTGAGTTTCCAAAGTGCTCACAGGCTTATTATTTCAACTGTGGCTTTTAATAACTGTTTTGCAAATGAGAACTCAAAGTCAGTGAAGGTGAGTGGCTTCCCTAAAGCCATGCAGCTAGTAAGGGTCAGACTGCAGGCTGGGATCCCAAGCCTTGAGTACCCCTCATTATATAAGAGAGCTGCGTCCCCTTGAAGTTCTTTTCTCTCATGTCAGAGAACTGAGTAGAGAATTATGAGAGTCCAAAGATAGGAAAAGCTGACTAGCATCCCCTATGCTGTCAGGAAAGGTGGTAAATCATCTGTACAAGACTAATTAGGAAGGACCCCTTACTGATGGCCACCTTTAATGTTTGTAACTGACAGCCATTTTCAACCACTGCATACAAAACAAAAAACAAAAACAAAAACAAAAAAACAGGAAATGGAGATGGAACAAGGGGATGCCATCCCAACTATTCAGCTATACTGCAGAATTCTGGTGTTAGGATTAAATGAGATAGTGCTATGTAAAAGCTCAGTAAATATTTGTTCCTTCCACATACCTCTTGGGGTCAAAGGCAGGTGATGAACACCAAACAATCATCAGTACTGTTGGCTGCATTTATAGGATGGAATTATGCCTTAGCCACTCCACTTAAATTTCAACCAATGACTTTCCCATGTATCCCAGATCCTGCTCATTCTGCAGTTCTGCTGTAATCTCTGGTTTCCAGAATGAGGTCCCTGATGGATTTTTCTCCAGGCAACCTTTTTCTCAGGGCTCAGAGTCTTGTGGAAATTCCATGGAAATTCTTGGCCAGAAGAGAAGCAA